>NW_007727831.1:102372-110356 GCF_000696425.1 Galeopterus variegatus | reverse complement strand
GAACTTTTAAAAAATACTGATATCTGGGCCCACCCCCTGAAATTCTGATTCATTTTGTCTGGGTTGTGGCTCAGGCATTAAGACTTCTAAAAGTTACGATGTGTAGTCAAAGTAGTGGTACCTTAAATATTAATCTGGTGGCTCGGTTCCCAGAGGTGTTCCCATGGGTGCTTTGTTTTACTACTCAAAAACACAGTTTGAACCAGTTAGAATTCTTTATTAAAAGTGTTAGGCACAACTCTTGAAGACTTCTGAATTTTAAATGCATAGGCACAAGAGATTTCTTTTTTTTGTCTTTTGTCTTTTTCCATGTCCGGCAACGGATCGCAACCCTCAGTGTTGCCCCCGCACCGGACCGGGGACCGGCAACGGGATCGCAACCCTTGGTGCTGCTCCCGCACCTCGCTCAGCCAGTGAGCGGGAACCAGTCCGCATGTGGGATCCGAACCCTCGGGCGGGAGCGCCGCCGCGCTTCCCAAGCGGCGCACTATCCAGTGCGCCACCGGGCCGGCCCAGCACAAGAGATTTCTTAATGCAAAAATTTAATTCATTTTTTCTAACAATCTACCACTGATGAGTCACTGCTTGGTCCCACTGTTATTTCTTCTTTAGCTGATTGGAGTAGTTATGCTTCTTCAGCATATCTGGTTCATTCTGCCTTTTGTCTGGTTAGAAACTGCATCCTGGCTTTAGTTTCTCCTGGCCTTAGAGCTGCTGCGTGTCTGAGGTGCTCACTAATGTTCTTCTACAGCTTTTGGCTTCATACATTGATCTGGTCATTCGTCCTGCACTTTGTGAGTGCTTGTTGTGTGCCTGTTACAGAGATGACTAAGACACGGTATTTACCCAGGAAGAGGAATTCCTGCGGCCACTTCTCTCTTGCATTGAGAGATAAGTGGGAAAACAGAAGTGTCCACAACAGTGTTTGGGAGGATAGTGCAAGTGCCTCCTAAGTCTGTCCGCGAAGGTTTCACAGTGGTGATGACATTTGAACTGAGTCATAAACGATAAATATAGTTATTTGATCTGGCAGCACAGAGATATTCTTGTCAAAGAAAACAGCCTTGTAAAAATGCTGGTCCTGGCTCTTTCAAGCAAAGGTGAGAAGGCCTGTTTGCTGGTGAGGAATTGCAGGGGATGAGCCTGAAAAACAGACCTGGGAGAAGGTGTCAGACCTTCTCACGTGTCTGCACCTGAGCCTTCACGCGGTAGGGAGCCAGCAGGGCGAACTCTGGAACACAGCCACACTGTGGAAAGATTAGTGTCATGGCCACGTGGAAGACAGATGGAGGGGAAAAGATACAGGGAGCAAGGAGACAGCCTTAGGAGGTTGTTGCAACAAGTGACTGAATTGTGGGGTCTGAAAGGTTTGGAAAGAATTGGTAAAAGAGGAGAAACCAGGCTGGAAGGAGTGTGTTGGTACAGGCCACACGGAGGCGGCATAGGGACAGGACCTATCCTGCACCGCCTGCTGGGGTTGCGCTTACATGTCTTCCTGTGGTGAGTTGTGTTGCTCTGATTGGCCATAGCCTATGTTAATGAGGTGTTAAATGAAGTATCCAATGGGAGTTGTTGAGGTCCTATGTTAATTAGGTGTCTTTCAGGTTTACAATTATTGTTTCCCTTAGTATGTAAGGTAGGGTTTCAGAGGGGACAGATGGCATGGAGTTCTGTTGTGGTTATTTTGTCTTTTTATTTTACAGGAAGTCCCATAGGGCGGGAACCTTCATTTTGAGTATCTTTGGGTGGTGCCATCTTAAGTCATCCTCCCCCAACCTAATAGGGTGGGCACGTTGACAGGACATAAAATAATTACTTGAAGGAAAAGCCATGATCATTGTGGAAAATCTGGAAAAAACCAGAAAAATACTAAGAGGAAAATACAGATAATCTATAATCCCTTCACCAGAGATAACCACATTAACAATTGAAATTAACAATTAACACCATTAGCAATTCAAAATGGCAATAATCTATAATTTTTTCACCAGAGATAACCACCATTAACAATTTACAAATTGGAAAATTTAGATCCTGATTTTTTATTTAACACTATGAAAAACATTTTTTATTATAATATGGATGCTCAATTAGCATAATTTTAATGGCTTCAAAATCACTTTTGTATAGATGCACAATAAAAATACCAAATCCTTCCCTTAGTTGGTTGTTTCCAAATTTTGATAAATAAACTGTATTTAACATTTTGTGCGTGGATGTGTCTAAAATTATTGTTTTCATGGGCTGGATACCTTAAGTAGAATTAATGAGTTAAATCACACTTAACATTAAGACTTTAATGCTGATGCATTTCTTTTCATTAAAAGTATAAAACTTGTGTTTTAGATTTTAGAAATATTCAAGATATATGATAGTTTGGTTGGATTTGGTGAATGTTTGCTTTGGGAGAATCAGAAATGATGAATTAGCCCAAAACAGTTACAGTTCTTTAATTTGGCAGACTTGGTAAATGTTTTTTTTTTTTTGTCTTTTGTCTTTTTCCGTGTCCGGCAACGGATCGCAACCCTCAGTGTTGCCCCCGCACCGGACCGGGGACCGGCAACCAGCAACGGGACTGCAACCCTCGGTGTTGCCCCCGCGCCTCGCTCAGCCAGTGAGCAGGAACCGGTCTGTATGTAGGATCCGAACCCTTGGGCGGGAGCGCCGCCGCGCTTCCCAAGCAGCGCACTTATCCAGTGCGCCACCGGGCCGGCCTAGACTTGGTAAATGTTATCATTACTAACCAAGAAAAACAGAAGAATACAGTAAGAGCAGATTTCGCAGAGAATATAATGAGTTCTGTTTTGGACATGCTGTATTGGAAATACCGCACCCACAGAAATCCAGGTACTGTGGAATACAGTGGGCGACTGAAGATGTGCTATGGAATCATTAAAAGAAGTGGGAAGCCTGCCCACCTAGCTGTCAGAGCACTTTGGCAAACAATTGTTAGTGAAAGTCATAGAAGTAAGTGAGAGGAAAGTTGGTAGGAATAGAGCGGATGAAGCTCTGAGGGATGCTGCTGCTTTTCCGCGCTGGGTGCAAGAGAAGCTGGTGAAATTGACTGAGAAAGAGGGATCAGGAAAACCAAGAGATAGCATTGTCACAGAAGACAGGAGTGAGAAATGTTCCAGAAAAGAAAGAATGAGTGGTCTTCAGACCTGGTTCTCAGCCCTGTCAGATACATTGTCCCTTTGTACCATCCCGTAAGGAAATTTACAGGTATTATAATCTTCTTATGCACAAAATTTTAAAAATCAATATAATGCCCAACTGTAATGTAAAGGAAAAAAGAAAAGGAAATTATATTTTGTATAGTAAGTATTTTGACATGGAAACCTAGGGACATGGCTAAACTAGATGACACACTGAAGGAGTCTGATGGTTGCTCTGATGTATAAAATTGCCATGTATGGGGAACTTCCCAATGGAGAGTGGTCTGCATGAGCTATATTGCTATGCTGGTGCAGATGACCTGAATTTCCAGAATAGTGAATATTCAAACACTACAAAGTAGAGTTTTCCCTCAATTTACACTATGGTTGTATGTATGGCATTGCTGGAAAATTCTGTGTATAAAAAACCAGTTTGCATTTATGTCTAAAACTGAATCAAGGTCTAGGTTCAGAATTATAAACAGTTTTTTTTCACCTATGGTTATTGCCCAGCAGGGATCTGAGAGTCATGTGTGACACAGGACAGTTCTTTCTTGTGCAGGACTGTCCACTGCATTGTAGGACTCCCAACATTCCTGGCCCTGCCTATTAAACGCCAGTTATTGCAACAATCGAAAAGCTCTCCCACAACATTCCAAAATACTCCCTATGGAGGGACACAGTCCAGTGAAGAAGCAAGGGTTCCCAGTGTCAAAATGCTCCTCCTTAATTCTGAGTCTTTAGAGTTCTAGCTACACAAGAAGTGGGGGAAATAACATAGTGGCGTAGTGATGCTGACCTCTGTGGACCTCTGTGGTTCTCCCTCCCCAGTCAGGGTTTTTCCACTGTGCAGAAATTGCTCCAATGCCTGCCTTCCTCTCTGTACTGCAGGCTTGAAGGTTGTCATTAGACACGAATGTTGCGGTTCCCCTCAGCAGTGGCTCTCATCTAGCCGGTTTCAAGCCTGATGTTTATACCTACCTGGTTGAAACATTAAGCAGAACATAATGAAGAAAGAAAACTACATTGTTCTGGGCATTTTTGTGGCATTTACAGTGATCATACTGGTTATAAAAGCTTTCCATGTTTCTTCCCAAAAGACCATTTTACTTTAAGTCATGACTTGGGTAAGTTACTTGACATCTAGAACTTCCATTTCTTTATAATTGAAATACTTATGAGACAGGATAAATGTGAAACCTGAAAATGCTGTACAAATATGGGTGCACCATTGCTATGGCCCATGATTGGATGCAGGAGACCTTGGCACGTGAGAGCAGGTAAGGTCTTATCCTTCAAATAAGGACTGTTATTGCTCCTATAGTGTTTCTTTGAACAGTTATTTTTGTATTTAGGCCATGTATGCTCTTCTTATACACACTTCTGTTTCATGTTTATTTTTTCTGCTCCATTCTATCTTCCCACAGCCAAAGGAAATGGGCAAATTTGGGGTTGGATATAGAGAGTGTAGAAAAAGAGAATTAAATTTAGGGCTCTAGAGGTTATGTTCTGAGTGGAAGAGAACTCAAGTATTGCAGTTGATTTTTCAGGCACCTATTTAAATGTCTTTCCCTACCCTCCCTCTTTCCCCTACCTTCATAGACATATGAAACCACACTGTGAATTACAAAATGTTTCTTGGAGATGACATTTAAAAGACGGACGGTAGGTTGCTTTTCAGGCACCTATTTAAATGTCTTTCCCTACCCTCCCTCTTTCCCCTACCTTCATAGACATGTGAAACCACACTGTGAATTACAAAATGTTTCTTGGAGATGACATTTAAAAGATGGACGGTAGGTTGCCGTCTGTTTGCTTTTGTCAGTAAAGGATGCATATTGGCTTCAGGTATGCTGAGGATTTGATTTAGACTTGTCATTCGTTCAGGGACTCCTGAAGGCTCAGGGTAATCAAGAAGGGCACTAGAAAATTCACAGGGGAGGTGGGAAATTTTACTCTCAGACTCATTCAGCAATATGGGAGTGTCTAGCTTACTTGCAAAGCCTCTGTTAGGTCATTCATGCAATGAGTATGAAGAGGAGAGAGAGGATATACTTTGTAAATTCAATGTCATGATAAAATTAATGCTTTGTTCATTTTCAGTCAGAAAAAATTAAAAAATATTAGATACCAAATACTGTCAAGCTGTTTTTCCCATTAAAAATCAACATGATTTCTTGTTAAGAGAATGCGTGTGGTGTGCAATTCTAGATTGAAAGTGTTGCGAAAGAGATACATGGAAAATGGATTGTGCTTAAAATAGCTGCCAAGTTTGCTTTATGTTTTCTACAGCACATCTCCCCAGGTGATGAATACTCCTTTTCCAACTTCTGATCCTCTCCACAAATTCAGTTTCGTAACAGACTAGCAAGTTGTGTTCTAGCCATTCTTTTTTCCTTCATAATGCAGTAAGTAAATTGCAATGGCTTTTGATTTATGATTTCTGCCTGACTTCAAAAACACTACAGAAATTGTCACTTTTTCAAATTGGCTCATTGACCTTCTGCATGTAATAGGAAAACGGGGAGACAGGCCTGTGAATTGCAGAGGAGTCTTAGAACTGACAAGGCCACCATTAGGAACCTCTTCCTCCACTAGAGGATGACAATGCATGTTCCTGCTCTGTCCCTTGCAGGATGGAGCTAGGCTCCAATAATTTTGTTTTAGAGTTCATTGTCTCCCTTAACTTGTGATTTTAAAAAAATTCAGTGATTTTCAGTTTTTCTTGTAAATTCTTCAGATTACTAGGCTCCAATAATTTTGTTTTAGAGTTCATTGTCTCCCTTAACTTGTGATTTTAAAAAATTTCAGTGATTTTCAGTTTTTCTTGTAAATTCTTCAGATTACTTTAAGGATCTAAAGCCTATGTTCCAGATTCTAGACCTTGTGTTTTGTTCATTTGACAAAACGTAAGCTTCTGAATTCTAAAATCACGTGATCAATTTAATTTTTCAATTGCAGTTTTCCCTAGATACGAAAAGGATTAAACAGGTTTAAACAGACTTTCTGGAGAAATCAACTGAAGCACTAAAATTGTATTTTCACAGATTGTCATTAGAATATTTTCCTGGATATTTGGTTCATTAAAGACTAATTTTCTAAATCCTGGAGTGGATCTTAGGGCACTTTTCTCTTTAGGTGAGTGGCCCTTTACTCAAAGATTCAGACTCAGTGTATGAAAAACAACATGTTTTAATTGACCTTCCTATTCTTCCTGAGATCCAGCAGGGAAGAAAATGTGAGGGATCCTTGCCAGAAAAGACAGTCAAGTCTCAGGGCTTGAAGAGGACACAGCCTGTGCTGATTGTGAGAAATGAGGAGGGTGTTCTAACAGCCAGGGCTCCTCTGGGCACTGTCTGTCCCTCTAGGCTCAGTGTGTCTGAGGCAGCACACAGCAGCATCCTGTGCCACACACACGTGCTTTTGCTCTAGGCTAGGGCTTGGCAAACGCTTCCTGTAAAAGTCCAGATGTAAGTGTTTTGGCCTTGCAGGCTATAAGATCTCTGTCATAACTATTTAAGTCTGCCATCACAGCAGGATTGCAACCGTAGCCTGTTCATAAACAAATAGCAATTGCTGTATGTCAATAAAGCTGTCTTTTCAAAACACTAGCAGGAGGTTGGATTTGTCCACACGTTGTAGTTTACTGACTGCTGCTCTAGGTCATGCCCCACATTCTTATTGGGCTAGCTGGGTGTAGCCCTTACATGAATGCCAAGCTCCCATTCATAAAAAGTTACCAGATATTTAGAGGCTGGGCTTCCCATAGTGCTTGTGGTATCCAGGCCACCACCTGGGACATCTCAAAGAAAGTTTTAAAACATATAGCCAAGTAATAGATATACCCTTACATTACATGTGTAACATTGGAGTCTAAATTCAAACTACAACACGTGGTAAAAGCCAGACGTATCTAAAGCCTACAGGTTTCTCCTGCGTTTGGTGACCGTCTGGCAAATGAATGAATGAAAGTGCTTAGCAGAATGTATAGTAGCATGCAAGGGTGATATTATAAATATCTGATAACTCTTAGTAAGGCCAAGATACCTGCCAAGGGCAACAGGTCCTAGCGCTAGACAACCAGTGTGATGGCCATATAGGTAAACCCTTACCGAAAAGAGTTGTCAATAAATGTAGCAGAGCGCATCCACACACACGCGTATCTATGCATATATAAAAATATACACACATACATATGTGACTTTTCTCAGAGAATATTGAGACCTTGTGAGCTCCCCAGCTTGTGTTTCTCCATTACAAATCTTCATGCTCCCGCTCTATTTATTCTTGACTGAGAAAAATGGGACTTCCTCTGGTAAGCTTGAATCCGTACCCACCTGCCTCGGGGCAGCCCTGCTAGGTCTCTCGTCCCCCACTGCATATCAGTCTCTCCTTTTCTTCCTGTCTTCTGCCTTCAGAGATGCTCAGATCTTCCTCATTTTGTATCAGTAACCATTTATTAAGTGTGTTAGTCATTTTTCTATTTTCTATTCCAAGTGTTAGCCATTTTTTTCAGAAAAGGTAGGTTGTCCTGCAGACTAAGAAATTCAGTGATAACTAATTCACTGGATTCATTTTGAAGTTAATCTCTTTACCCCCCTGCAAATACTGTTAAGTTCAGCTTTGTTGTCACTTTCCAAAAACACATCAGCGCAGCACCCTAGATGTTGTATAAATAATGAGATTGGTAAAATTAACCTATTTGACAAAGTACCATCAAACCTGCAGTGAATTAAAAGCAAAGTTCCACATCAGTCTAAAACAACCTGTTTTTCTCCTTGTTGTATGCATACGTACACACACACACACACACACACACACACACACAC
>NW_007727831.1:93772-101835 GCF_000696425.1 Galeopterus variegatus | reverse complement strand
ACACACACACACACACACACACACACACACACACGCACACCCATGTGGTTTTATATAGTATTCAAAAATAATTTTAAAGCCTAAAATGATTCTCAAATCAACAAATAACAAATGGAAAAAGAAAAACAAACATTAACCAGGTATCTAGTAGGTGGAGGGCTCTGTAAACCCAGGATGGCAATAAAGGGAAATTTATATGTATATGACCAATAAATATTTATTGAAAGTGTGCAAACTTTGGAGGCCTAATTGTTCCCTTTCTCATTGTTGTCATTCTGGTGCTGTATAAAGTTAACTTTGTGCGGTAGGGTGTATTTGTTTTCAAAATCTGCCCAGCTTTGTGCAAGAGAGCCTTTTTCTCTGTGGCATTAGTAACGCTCACCTGAAGCAAGACTTCAGAAATGAAGAAAACCTACATCACTCTGATGCTTTTTGGAATTGTGAGACTGGAAGAGAAAAGATGGAGGCCAACTCAGTGCTCTCCTCTGGATGCTCTCATAGCCTAGGCATCTGCCTTCACTTCAGAACGTTGCCTGAGGCCGGAATCATCCTGGCCATGGTCTCTTGGACAATACATAACAACTTAAGGACCCTGCACTTTCATGAAAGTTTACGTGGTATTTCTCCCTCTCCTTCTGCCCAGTGTCTTGTTTCCTTTTCTCTTCCCTAACAGCATAGCTTTTGTTATCTTTTTTTGGAACTGGCATTGCCTAGAACAGGTTTCTTCAATTTGGAGGTCTAGGAGAGAAGGGAAACTAGAGAACACTGATTAAATTTATATAATGTTTTAAAAAACAAATTAAAAAAAGTAAAACCTTAAGTTTAAAGGAAAAGCATTAAATTTGGAAGATAGGTATTTTGTTTTATAAAATTCAAAATTTTCTAGAACACATAAAAATAAACGAATGTTAAATTATTGAACCTATAAAAGAATCTTCTGAAATAGGTTTCTTCAATACAACATTCACTTTAAAAAAGCATTTCCACATATACCTGCAATTCCACGTTTATGCATTTAATATTTACTTGTATAAAGTGGGCATCATACCGAGGGATGTCAGAATAAATCTAAAGCCATTTCTTTTCTTTTTTTTTTTTTTTTTTCCTTTTTGTTGTGTCCGGCTATCGCAACCCTCAGTGTCACGCCCGTACCGGACCGGGACCGGCAACGGGATCGCAACCCTTGGTGTTGTGCCCGCACCTCGCTCAGCCAGTGAGCGGGAGCTGGTCTGTATGTGGGATCCGAACCCTCGGCGGGAGCGCGCCGCCGCACTCTCAAGCGGCGCACTGTAGCAGTGCACCACCGGGCCGGCCCTAAAGCCATTTCTAATTGCAGCTAGTTTAATCGAATAGTTGAAATGAATTGTATCTTTAAGTCAGTGGAAAACAAGATAAGCAAGTAGCATATGCTGGCAGATCATTTTCTTGGTTTTACAACATCTCATTTTTCTCTTAACAATGTGTGTTCTTTGGTGACTTGTCTGTTTAAATCTTTACCCATTTAAAAACTTCACTTATTTGTTTTGTTATTATTGAGTTTTGAAAGTTCTTTATGTATTCTGGATACAAGTACTTTATCAGATATATGATTTGCAAATTTTTTTTTGTAGTATGTGGCTTTTCATTCTTCTACAGTCTTGAAGAGCAGAAGAATTTTAAGTACATTTTATAAAGTCCATGTTTTATTGATCATGCTTTTTGTATCCTGTCTTTGAAATCTTTGCCTAACCCAAGATCACAAAGGTTTTAGATTTTACATTTAGGTCTGGGATCCATTTTGAGTTATGTTTTGTGTATGATATACATGGTAAGAGGTATGGATGGAAGCTTTATTATTTGTTTTTTTTAATTAAATCTCCAATTGTTCCAGTACCAAATTTTTGAAAATACGATCTTTTCCTCAGTGAATGCTTTTGCACCTTAGTTGAAAACTAGTTGATGAGATGTGTGTGGGAATATTTGGGGGCTTACTTACTCTGATCTATGGGTCTGTGAGTCTATTAAATGGCAGTACCACTCTGCTTTCCTGCTGTGGATTTATAATGTCTTGAATATAGGTAGTACAAGTGTCCTCCTTTTTTATTTTTCACAGCTGTTCTGACTTATTCCAGGTTCTTTGCCATATGAACTTTTAAAAGCTTGTCAATTTCTGTGAAGAAAGCTTGCTGGGATTTTTGTTGGGATTGTATTGAATCTATAGATCAATTTGGGGAGAATCGACATCTTAAAATCTTGAATCTTCCAATTCATGAACAAGTTATATCTCTCCATTAATTTAGGTCTTTTAAAAATTTCTCTCAGCAATGTTTGTAGTTTTCAGTGTACAAGTCTTGCACATCTTTTGTCAAATTTATTCTCCTAAATAGTTCATATTTTTGATGCTATTGTAATTGGTACTGTTTTCAAATTTTGTTTTCTGGTTGCCCACTGTTAATACATAAAATACAACTGCTTTTTGTATATTGATCTTGTACCTAGTAATCTTGCTAAACCCACTTATTAGTTTTAGTAGATTTTTTTTCAATATTATATAGTATTTTCTACATTAATAATTATGAGATCTGTATATAGTTTACATTTTTCATTCCAATCTGGATGTCTTTTCTTTTTCTTGCCTGATTGCACTGGATAGAACCTTCAGTCAAGATGTTGAATAGAACACATGAGAGCAGCCATCCAGGTCTTGTTTTTTATCTTAAAGAGAAATTATTCAGTCTTTCATCATTAAATATGATATTAGCTGTTTTTCCTAGCTACACTTTAACATAGTACCTTTCTATTCCTAATTTGTCAAGAGTTTTTACAGGAATTTTGTCAAGTTCTTTTTTTGCATCTATTGCAGTGATCAAGTGGTTTTTAGTTTTTAGTTAATATGATGAATTACATTGATTATTTTTCAGATGTTAAACCATCCTTGTTTTCTCAGGATGAACCCCATTTGGTCATGATGTATTATCCTTTTTATTTACTGTTGGATTTTCTTTGCTAAAATTTTGTTAGGAATATTTCTATCTACATACATATGGGACATTGGTCTCTGGTTTTCTTTTCCTGTAGTGTCTGTCTTGATTTGTTATTTGGGTAATGCTGGCTCCATAGAATGAGTTTATTGTGCATTCCCTCTTCTTCAATTTTCTGGAAGAGTTTGTGAAAACTTGGTATAATTTCTTTCCTAAATGTTTGTTGAATTCTCTGATGAAGCTATCTTCACCTGAAGTTTTCTTTGTGGGAAGGTTTTTAACTACTAATTCAATTTCTTTAATAGAAAAAGGGCTGTTCACATTATCTATTTCTTCTTGAGTCACTTCTGGTAGGTTGTGTCTTAGAAGGAATTCATCCTTTAAATCTAAGTTGTTGAACTTATTGGCATAAAGTTGTTTGTAATATTTCAATATTTTCTTTTTAATATCTGTAAAATCTGTAGTGATGTCACCTCTTTCATACATGTTTTGCTAATTTGTGTCTTCTTTTTTTCCTGACCCATCTAGATTGAGGTTTATTATTGATATTTTCTAAGAATAAGCATTTGATTTCATTGATTTGCTTGATTTTTCTATTTTATACTTTATTGTTTTTCCTTCTGGTTTCTGTTATTTCCCATTTTCTGCTTACTTTGGTTTAATTTGCTATTTTTCTCTTTTCTTAAGGTGTAATCTGAAGTCTTTAATTAGTTGGATAGCTTTTTTTTCTTTTCTAACATAGGTGTTTAATGCTATAAATTTCCCTCCATCCACTGCTTTACCTGTATCTCACAAATTTTATTATGCCACATTTTTAATACTTTCATGCTTTCTAATTTCATTTTGATCACTCTTTTGACACATTGGTTATTTAGAAGTGTGTTCTTTAGTTTGAAAATATTCCAGGATTTTCAAGGTATTTTTCTGTTATAGATTTCTATTTTAACTCAATTGTAGTTAAAGAACATATTTCTATGATTTGAATCTTTTTTGTATAGACCAAGTAGTATCTATATTGTTAAGCATTCTATGTGCACTTGAAAAAATGTGTATTCTCCTCCATTAATAGGTGTAGTGTTCTGTATATGTCAGTCAAGTAAGTTGTCTTTTATATACTGAATGATTTACTGTCTACTTGTTCTATAAATTATTTAAAAGGAGGTTTTGAAATCTTCTGTTATAATTGTGGTTTTTGTCTATTCTTGCTGCTCTAATCAGTTTTTGCTTTACGTGTTTTATATCAGCTGCTCTTGGGTGCATAAAAGTAGACGATAGTTATTTCTTGGTTAATCTTTTTGTTATTATAAAATAATCTTCTTAATCTATAGTACTTTTTATTCTCTGTAATAAACTTTTTCTGCTACTAATATAGCTACTGCAACTTTCATCTGATTTGTTTTAGCATGGTATTTTTTTCTGTAGTTTAACCTATTTGTGTCTTTATATTTAAAGTGAATTTCTTGTCAGCAGCATTTTGTTGTGTCTTGCTTTTTTATCCAATCTGACCATCTTTGCCTTTTAACTGGAAGTTTAGACCATTTATACTTTAATATGATTATTGATATGGTTGGGTATAAATTGACAGTGTTTCTATTTGTTTGGTATTTGTCCCTTTTTCATTCTTTTCCTCCTATTTTGGGCTTCTTTTGAATTAATTGAGTATTTTTGCTTAATAGCTGTTTGTTGTGTTATTTTAGAGAGTCCTTTAAGCTAAATATCACAATCTTTAATTTATCACAGTCTACTGTCAAGTAAAATGTCTGAAGTTAAAAATAAACTGGGCAGATTAATGGCATGGTAGACATAGCAGAAGAAAAAGATCAGTGAACTTGAAAGCGTAGCAAGAGAAACTATCCAAAATAAAACAGAGAAAAAAGATTAAAAACACACACATAATATATAAAAAACATATAATATATGAAAATATACATGTATGATAAAAACCTTAGAACAGTGTGTTTATATGTTCTTTCCAGGCCTTTCTGCTGCTGTTACACATTTTTATTATTTTTGTTTTAAACAATCAATTAGCCTTTAAAGACTTATCTCCTTAAGGAGATTTAAGTAGTAAGAAAAAAGTTTTATATTTAACTTTGTGGTTCCCATTTCTTATGCTCTTCATTCCTTTGATATAGCCATATTTCCATCTGGTATCATTTTCTTACTGCTGGAAGGATTTCCTTTAAAATTTTTTATGGGGAAATTCTGCTGCTGATGAAACTTTTATCTTTTTTATGTCTGAAAAAAACCTTTATTTCCCTTTCACTTTTGAAAGTTATTTTCATTTTCACTTTTGAAAGGTAACTCTAGGTTGACAGTTTTTTCTTTAAGTATTTAAAAGATGTTGTTCTGCTATTTTTGGATTGTATTGTTTCTAACAACAACAAAAAAATCTGCTGACATCCTTTTCTTTGTTCCTCTGTACATATGTTTTTGTGTTTTCCTTTGACTGATTTTAAGATTTTTTTCTTTCTCACTAGTTTAAACAACTTGATTATAGTTTTCTTCATGTTTCTTATGCTTTGAGTTTATTGAGCTCCTTTGATCTGTGGCTTTTGAGTTTTTGTCAAATTTTGACATTCTATTTGGGTGTTTTAAAAATATTTCATGTATTTACTTAAGATGTCAATATTTCCTGTACCTTCTTAAACATACAGAATAATAACTGTTTGAACATCTGTGTCATTTCTAGGTCTGTTTGCATTGATTGACTTTTCTTCTCATTAAAAGTCACATTCTCCTGCTTCTTTGCATGCAGCCTAGTAATTTTTTTATTGGAATTCATAGTGCGAATTTTATCTTGTTAGGGGCTGGATATTTATATATTCTATAAATATTTTTGTTCTGTCACTTGAAAACTGTTTGATCCTTTTGTGTCTTGCTTTTAAGATTTGTTAGGTAGGACTAGAACATTTAGTCTAAGGAAATACTTTCCCCACTCTAGAGGCAAAACTCTTCTGAGTACTCTATCCAAGGCCCTATAAATTGTGAGCTTTTTCACTTCAGCTGGTGGGAGCACAAACTATTCCTGGCCATTAGCAACTGCTGGGGATCCTGTCATCTAATTCCTCCAGGGGTTTTTTGCTTGCCTAGGTTAGTTTCCATATATGAATTTGCTGATAAGTACTCAGCTGAAGACTCAGCTGAAGACTTAGTTTCCATATATGAATTTGCTGATAAGTACTCAGCTGAAGTACAGTACTCTCTGTTCTGCGAGCTCCAGGCCTTCCTTCACCCCAGCTCCATCTCCTAGACTCAGGGAGATCAGCGTGCTCAGCTGGGTTCCCTGTTGCTGCACCATGGCCTGGAAGCTCTCTCAAGGCATTAAGCAGAGTCCATTGTAAAAGTCAACTTGTTTGTTTCCTGTCTCTCAAGGATCAGTGTTTTTGGTTTTCTGACATTCAGTATCTTGAGAACTGTTTCATATATTTTGTGTGTGTGTGTGTGTGTGTGTGTGTGTGTGTGTGTGTGTGTGTGTGTGTACATTTTTCTTTATTTCAAGTGGGAGGAAAATCTTGTTCCTCTTACTCCATCTTGCCTGGATTTATTAGGAAGTGGACACATTTATTAGGCCACATAACATCCTTCTGTTGGTCACAGGGGCTTAGTTGGGTTTTTTTTTTTTTTTTCTCACTGTTTTTTCTGTGTGCTTCTGCTTGTGT
The DNA here is from genome assembly GCF_000696425.1 of Galeopterus variegatus. Classification (NCBI taxonomy): domain Eukaryota; kingdom Metazoa; phylum Chordata; class Mammalia; order Dermoptera; family Cynocephalidae; genus Galeopterus; species Galeopterus variegatus. The sequence goes on along the minus strand of NW_007727831.1, from coordinate 95,213 downwards.
TGTTTCTATTGGTATGTCTTCAAGTTCACTGATCTTTTTTCTCCAGTATGTAATCTGTTGTTAATTCCACCCAGTGAATGTTTTATTTCACATATTGTATTTTTATGTATAGAAATTTATCTTTTATATCTTCTATTTCTTTCCTCATTATGTTCACGTTGTATCTTATGTTCTTTAAGTATTTTTATTATAGCTGTTTTAACATTCTTTCTGCTAATTCCATCATCTCTGTGTCTTTCTATTGATTTTTCGCCTGGATATAGGTCACATTTTCTTTCTTCTTCCTATTTCTAGTCATTTTCATTGGATTCTGGAACTTGTAAATTTTAGGTGGGTGAGTGCTGGATTTTGTTGTATTTCTTTAAAGTGTACAACTTTATTTTGGCAGATAGTTACTTGTGGATTTGGGGGAGGGGTGCATTCTGGAGTAGTCTCTAGCGAGGGCAAATTTATCCTTACTATTAAAGCATGAGACTTCTAAGGTTTCCACTGTATGTCCTGTGTATTCAACCATGTCGCTTTACTCTGGCTGGCGTGAAGTTTGTTGCTGTGTCATAGTTAAAAGCAGAAGTTCACCTGTTATATTTTTAATATACGTATTAATGTACATACACGTTCTTAACCCTGCGTTGTGAGCTCTGAGAATTTTTTGGATTTATAGCCCCTTGGTTCTTTTCCCAGATGTTAATTTTGGGGGGTTTTTTTGGGCCTGATTTTGTGAAGTTTCTGCTTATGCAGCCCTGATACGCATTCAACCAGAGTCAAGGGGACCCCATGCCAAGTCCTGGAGAATTCTTTGTTGATCGTACCTTTATGGTTCTCTGACCAGCAAATTCTGCTGACTCAGCCTTCTGAGCTTCGATCTCTGCTCCTTCACCTCGGTGAGACTGCTGGTTCTATGCAGGAAATCCTTCCCTGTACTCTATTCTGGAAATTGCCTCTGAGTGGAAAGCCCCATTCATTGGAGGACTCACTTCATTGTCTCCCTTCTCCCCGGCATCATAGTCCTGTACTGCCTGTTGTCAAGTTCAAGCAGTTGCTTCCTTTATTTGTCCAGTTTTCTAGTTGTCTACAGTGGGAAGGTAATTCTGAATCCTGTCGCCCTGTCATGATTGGAAACAGAAGTTCACTTGATATATTTTTAACATACACATCTACAACATGACGATATTCAGTTTTTATTTTAGCTCTATTTGCCCTTATTAGAATGAAAGCTCAATGAGGGCTAGGCCTTTTTTGTTCATTGCTGTGTTTACAGTACCTAGAAATCTGTCTTGCATCTTGAATCTTGTACCTAGTATTCATAGGTACTCAATGAATATTTGTTAAACTAATCATCATCAGTATCATAGTGTAGTCAGTAAGTTTCTTCAGAAATAAATTTTTTTTTCCTTTTTGTCTTTTTTCGTGACCGGTAACAGGATCGCAACCCTTGGTGTCG
>NW_007727831.1:92243-93257 GCF_000696425.1 Galeopterus variegatus | reverse complement strand
GTCTCTATATGGGATCCGAACCCTCGGTGGGAGCGCCACCGCGCTCCCAAGCACCGCACTCAACCGAGTGCACCACCGGGCCGGCCCCAGAAATAAATTTTTATCCTTCTCTTTGCACACATTCTCTAATCCACCTTCACCTCTAAATTACCCATGGTTAAATTCTTTGTTGTAGATACTTTGCAGAAATATAGTTTTCTCTTTTCTGCTATCAAGCCAAAATTTCAGCTGATGACTGAGAAAGTTGGAGCTAAATAGAGGAGTGTTTTGGCCTTTATCTCTGTATGAGTTCTAAAGCATTCACATAGAAATCATTTTTATATTTTTCATGAGATGCCAGTTAAGTGCATTCCTAGAAGTATTCTCAAAATTCTTTCAGCCCATGTTTAGGGGAATGCAGGATGGGTTTGAGGAGTTCTTTCCCTCAGGAGAGGCTACCTAAAATGAATCTTAAATTAAGTCAGATAGGAGTAGGAGGGAAGATTCTGAGCACAGGGAAAGCATGAGCTAAGTCACATGGTCATGAATCTGCAGGATGTGTGGTTGAGGACTCTATGCCATTGTCTTGAAGTCTCTTTGCAGCATCTAGGTAGGGATGTCCAATGGGCTGTTGAATGTGACTCTGAGGGAGTATCAAGGATGGGGTTAAGGACTGGGGAGGTATCAGTATATAGGTTAGAGCTGAACTCTGAGGTAGGAAGAGCTTTTGGGAGGGGTGTGTCTATATAGAGAATGAAGAGCTGCATGCTAAAGGTGGAACCTTGAGAGATGCCAATATATAAAGATTGGTGGGGAAAGAAGATGCAGAAAGTAGACAGAGGACCACTGCTCCAGAAAGTTTAATGAGAATCAGGAGCGAGTGGTAGCATGCTAGGAGATCTTAATCTGCATTTCTTCAAGTCTGATTCACAAAAAAGTGGTACTAGAATTAATGAGGGTGGGCATGGTGGTGAGAGGCTTGTAAAAATACAGATACTCAGGTGTCTCTCCACATCTTCTGAATTGAAATTTCTG
>NW_007727831.1:90533-91819 GCF_000696425.1 Galeopterus variegatus | reverse complement strand
ACAAGTATCTAGCCATTTGAAGGCTATTTCTGTTTCTTGAATCTTCTTGCTGCTGCAAGTAGGGTCCCCTTTTGCTAAGTTTCTATGAAACTTATTAATATGTCAATATAATAAATGTTTATTGATGAAATGAATGTCGTTTAAAAATGTTATTGGTATGAACATTATTAATATATTTTTGGTAGGTTAGAGAGAAGAAAACGTGTGGGGGGGGGGGCAAGAATTATCACTGAACCAGCACTGGATTTGCTGGTTGTCTGCATCCAGACCTAAACTGGAAATGCACCTAAGCAGCCGTTCCTTTTCCAAGTCTGTGCAGTTCATTTAGTGAACATTTTCTAAGGGTTTGCTATGTAGAAGTCACCTACTCTGTGTCTATTAATATATATACTTTCAAGTTCAACAAATACACTTCTAAGTTCAACAGACCTTAAGTATCCATGAGGCTCCGGAAACTTTCACTTCTTCCTCCTGCAGTTTTTAACACTACAGATTTTTTTTTTTTTNGAATACATAATGCTACTTTTTCTTTTCTTTTTTTCTGTGTAGGATAATAAAACCAAAAAATAGTTGGTGAAAGAGCGTATATCTCAAAAGTTTACTCAAATAGCCATAATTAATATTCATAACCTTTTCTAGAATGATTAACTTTTAATCAATTAATTAATATCCATCCACATTTATAAAACATTTAAGAAAAGTATTTTTTTTCTTAAATGTGGAATTCTAAAAGTTTTGCTGGAGACAGATATTTTCCTAGAAGAAGTCTATAATGGAAATAAATGGGAAACTACGAAACATTTAGGAGGATTTAGGGGCAGTGAATTTGGGTGTACTACATGGTGTTTATTGACTAAGAATTCCAAGGGGCAGGGCGGGCGGGGGTGGAGATTCAGTCTTGCTCATTAGTCCAACCATTTTTTCCCGGAGAGGATAGTCATTACTGAATTCATACAAAGCTGCTATATGGGCTAGAAGGAGCCCTGGTAGAATTTTATTTTACAACTCCACTGAAATATAGATATTTTATTGAACAGAATATGAGTAATTTTAGTTTTGAAGAGGGAGCTTAAGAATGGAAAATGAAAGCAAAGACGGAAAAACCCTCTTTCAACATCACTTGCCCATTCATCAAAGCCAAAATATTAAGTGGCAGCTTCTTTTACAAATAAATAAATAGCGTGAAATGGAAGATCTGACTCCTTTGTGTCATTTGTGTTTTTTAAAAAAAAAAATGGATGAAAATGCACAGATTGGCTTACTACAGAGTTCATTCAAGGAATTGC
>NW_007727831.1:87661-90294 GCF_000696425.1 Galeopterus variegatus | reverse complement strand
ATCTGTGAGAGGGCTTTGGAGGACTCTACCTCCAATAGTTGTTATGCCATTTTTAGAGAGCGTGAAGTGCCCTGACTGCTGGCTTTTATGATTTGCTCAGTGAATTTGTGTGATGATGGACGGTGTTTGGAATAAACTGAAGAGGGTGAAATAGAGAACTAATTTCAAATATGAAGTGCCCTGACTGCTGGCTTTTATGATTTGCTCAGTGAATTTATGTGATGATGGACGGTGTTTGGAATAAACTGAAGAGGGTGAAATAGAGAACTAATTTCAAATGCTTTCAATTGGATGATGATTATCATCATCATCATCATCATCATCATCAATAGCATCCATAATAAAAAGGTGAATTTAGAGTTTATTATTTTACTTTGACCTGGCCGTGATACTTTGAGAATGTCTCTCCACACCACAAGGAAAGTTGGGTAACATGGAAGTCATAGCATCTACTTCCTTGAATGGTTTTAAAGTAGAAGACATGAATTATTGACACTATTTCAAGAATCTCTCATACGTTCTAATATGTCAACCAATGGATAATTTTAAAATATAATTATGTTATTATCCTTTTAGATCAGATATATAGCAGTTGTTTTCTTAATGTGTGGAATCTCTCTATATATTATATACAACTTATGTAGCCCGTGTATTAAGTCTGCTACACTTGCCAGATCCTTTTAGATCAGATATATAGCAGTTGTTTTCTTAATGTGTGGTATCTCTCTATATATTATATACAACTTATGTAGCCCGTGTATTAAGTCTGCTACACTTGCCAGTTTTATTTGTTCACTTTCAAATTTTTAGAGAAACTTTATGTGTGTATATATATATGTAAATATCTTTAACTTTTTGATGTGTTTGTGTGTAGCTCTCTTTGTTCTTTAATAAAGATTTTGACCAGGGGTGTAACTCCCAATGTATTTTATGGTAAAAAATATAACCAACTTGATAATTTATTTTATCATATGCTTTCCAGAAACATGTTAAACAAAGAGGCTAATATCTAATGTAAAAAATTGTGTAGCTTTAATTATTTTGGTGAGTGAGTGAAGAATATAAAGTATAAATAGATCAAGAAATTGGTGATCGGGGGAAAAGAGCTTGGAATTAGATATCAGGAGACCAAGTCTGTAGTTCTAGTTCTCAATAATTAGCGGTGTGATCTTAGATGAGTTACTTAACTTGTCTGAGCTTCATTTTTCATATCTATAAAATGTGGTGATTTATTTGGGCATTTCTCAGATTTGCTCTCAGCTCTCCAATTCTAGAACCCTCTGTATTATTGGAAATTCTAGTTATGGCTTTCTAATTAAAAGCTGTTTGTGAAAAGTAAGGAAGCAGCCATCTCAAAGTTAGCCAGTGAAAACAAATAGAATACAAGATGGTTATTGCTCAGGCGGACCTTATAGAATTAAAACTATCATGGAGTGAAACTGAGTGTAGAAAAAGTACATTGTGAAAGAAGAGAAATCAAGGAAGATGGATATGTATTCATTCAAATGGCCAGCTCACCCCTGCTGGAATTTAATAAGTTGAACTTATTTTTCACTTTGGATTTTATACTGAACAGTTTGAAGCTGAGCTGATGGTGAGGGCCCATGAGGAAGAAGTCCAGTCCCACTTGGGGAAATCCTTGCCAAGATGGACCACAGAGCTCTGTGAGCTCATCCGCGTGAGATGTTCACGTGGGACACCAGGCAGAGAGACAGCCTAATGATCCCTTTGGTCTTATTTGTGACTCTGTCTTGCATTATTGAATTTTTGGAACTGAAGAGGGGCAACAGACAAAAGAAACTGAAAAACAATGTAAGGATATAATACAGCAGAGTTTTCACATTTCATGGCTGAACATTAATGACTGGATAATAATGGCAAAAACTAGAGCCCAGAGATGTGGAAGAAACAGAAGTTAAATGGCTGTATTCCCCAAATACATCACAGCACCAGACAGGCAGGCGGGATGCTAGAAAATCAAGACAAACTCTTAGATGATATCAGAATGGGAAACTCATCTTCTTAGTTCCTTTGAAAGTTCCACATAGTAGTGCCAGCTGCAGCAGGCCCCTCAAAACCACGGAATACGAATATATGCAGCAATTGGTACTCAACAATAGAGAACATGTAACTTGCTTTTGAAATAAAAAGACAGTCTTTAAAAAAGTATATATTTAGTTTAGTTTGTATAAGTAATTTCCGAAAAATAAAACATACAGATTACCAAGATTCTTATAGTGGCCTATGTTGCTGAGTGAGTAAAGGACAGAATTCTATTAAAGAGCAAGGGACGTCTTCTTTCTGCTGACATTCTGTTTTATACATTCTTCCCTGAGTATCTCCTAATTGGATTAAAAATACAAGCCTTTGAGCAATGATTAGGTATCACTGAACTAGTTCCATACTCATAATTTTAGTTTATCTTTGAGGATAATGAGAGAAGACTCACTTGTGGGATTGACTGAGCTTCTCCAAAATCAATATATATGTCAAGTTCATAAACTGCGTATTAGTTTTAACACAGACAGAACATAACATGTTCATGTTTGGTGATTTACTTTGCCTTCACAGAGGGCACGTTAGCCTGTCATTTGCTTAGATGGTATTAGCTGAACAGGCAGCAGGATCGTTTT
>NW_007727831.1:71694-87108 GCF_000696425.1 Galeopterus variegatus | reverse complement strand
GGGCACGTTAGCCTGTCATTTGCTTAGATGGTATTAGCTGAACAGGCAGCAGGATCGTTTTCCATCAGTGACTGCTCTTCTTTGCCCAAAGCAACCAGCAGCCCTTCGTAAGTCTTTCACTCTTTCTAAACCCATGGCTCTTTTTGAACATTTTAATGCTTTTTTGCCTTTCCCTAAAGTTATTTGAAATTTCAAAAGTATCTATAAGTATCAAAATTCATGTATAATTTGTGTATTTCAATGATGGGTAACTATATCAGCACTGATTCTGTTTCGTGAGCTGTGGATAGAACATAACGTAGATTACTTTCATAGTCAAACTTGGTGAGTTGCTGTACTTTTCGTAACTGGAAATACTGAAAAACATGTCCCCCCAAGATGCTGTCATTCTCTTTTACAGCGAGTTTCTCGTTCCATGTGAGCCTCGTCCTTGTGAATCACTGGTGTGCGGTGTGATGGTTTGAAGCTGTTCTTTCTTCCATCGCTTCTGTTCCCAGTCCTAGCACAGTGCTTGTGTGCACAGGTGATCCATCAATGCCTAAGAACTTAATTACTGATGTGAACTTCACTGGTTTAAGAAAAAAATCTAACCTCCAAATATGCTGTGTAACTAAGGATTTGTTTGCAGTTTTAAGCCTCTACCTAATCTACAAACACATTTTTTGGTATCCTTTACTGCCCACAGAGAGGTTCAGGCAGACCTGTTTACCTTTTGAGGGATAGCTTCCTGGACTTTCTCCTTTTTCTCACTGAGAGGGGCGAGGCAGGCCAGGAAAACATTAATCTGGGATAGAAGAAAGAGAATAAGATGCCAGAGTGACAGCGAGAGACGGTCAGGGAGCCTAAGAAGGAGAGCAGGACCCTCCTCTGCGTCCTGGCTTCTATTACTCTGAAACGAGAGCTGCCTTTTATCTCTGTGGCCTTTCAAGTGCTTTTTGCAAGACATCCAAGCGGACCTTGTTTAGAAGCATGTTAGAATCCAAAGATTACTGAGAAGCCAGAGCGTAAAGAACAAGGGATTTGTCCTCTTGCTTTATCTGAATGGCCTCCTGAGGAAGCCAAGAGGGCAGACAGCTGTGTAGCTGGGACTGTGCCCAGGGTCAAGCCCAGAGAGTGAGCCGTGCCTGTGGCAGGAGCCCTGCCACAGAGGCCCACTGCAGTCACTGTCCGAGGGGGATTCTCTAGATGTCCACACGGTGCAGCTACCTGCAGCAAAGACAGTAACAAGTAATGGGGCATCCAGTCCTCCTCTTCCTTAGGAAAGAGAAGGACAAATATTCGGTTTTAGTATATTCTCCCTGAAATTCTCAGAATATGTTCAATTTGAGAGCATTGTGCAGTTACTCCTGTACATTTAGGCAGGATGTGTTCAGCAGGAATGACATTTAACTCTATGGTGTACTGTTCAAGCCCAGCCCAAGACGTGGGGTTAAGCTCATAATTTGACAGCCCTTACAATTGAGAGTCATTGTCAGGCCCCACTTTGGTTCAGAGCCAGGTTAGTGACTGCCTATTATCACCTGAATACTCCTCTTAGTGGAGTGGAGAGGGTATCTCATCTCACCCCACTCTAAATGGCTTATTAATGTATTCCTTCCACTTGTATTAGTTAGGAATGATTTTGGCTGCAGATAACAGCAACAAAAATAACAAAGACTAGAGCAGTTTTTAAAAGTAGGCGCTTATTTTTCTCACATTTCTGGAAGTCCAGAGATCAACACCAGCTGTTGTCGTTCCTGAGACTCAGTAACACCAGGCTGATGCCTGCAGTTTCTTGGCTCTTCTCTTGTAGTTGCAAGATGGATGCTGAAGCACCAGTCATTCTGCCCACATTCCAGGAAGGGAGAGGGGAGAAGAGAAAGGGATAGCACCTTGTCAGGAAATCAAAGGATCTCGGTGGGGAGGGTGTCTCATCTCACCCCACTCTAAATGGCTTATTAATGTATTCCCTCCACTTGTATTAGTTAGGAATGATTTTGGCTGCAGATAACAGCAACAAAAATAACAAAGACTAGAGCAATTTTTAAAAGTAGGTGCTTATTTTTCTCACATTTCTGGAAGTCCAGAGATCAACACCAGCTGTTGTCATTTCTGAGACTCAGTAACACCAGGCTGGTGCCTGCAGTTTCTTGGCTCTTCTCTTGTAGTTGCAAGATGGATGCTGAAGCACCAGTCATTCTGCCCACACTCCAGGAAGGGAGAGGGGAGAAGAGAAAGGGATAGCACCTTGTCAGGAAATCAAAGGATCTCACTGGAACCCTTGAGAGGACTATTACTTATGTGACTTTGGCCAGAATTGCTTCAGATGGCCACTTCTGGCATAAGGGAGTTGGGGAAACAACGCTTGGGAATGGGATTGGGTCAGGGAGGAATTCTGATACAGTTTTATATACCTCATTACATTTCTAGTGATGTTTTAGTGCCTCTGTGATATTTTAGCACCCATTTTAGCTTGACCCTAAATCTGGCTCTGAGCATGCTAACACATTAGTTAAATTATAGTAATCACGAACACATGGGCTTACTATGTGCTAGGCATTTTACATATATTAGCTCACTTAATCCTCATAACAACCCCATGAAGTATGTATGATTAATATCCCCATTTTACAGATTAGGAAATGGAGGTGTAGAGGTTGAATAGTTTGCTCAAGGTTATAGAACTAGGAATTGGCAGAGCCTGCATTCAAGCCTGGGCCACCTGGTTTCAGAGTTTTTCTCTAAACCACTATGTTATATTCCTTTTCTGGTATAAAAAGATGTGTAGCTATAAGCAGATACACAATACCTGAGGGGACTTTTGATATTAAGGAAGTTATCTGCAGGGAGAGCATTTGGACAGGACTGGAAGGTGTCAGTTCCTACCCTGGCTCCATTGTCACCAGTCATTCATTCAGCAAATGTTTCTGCGTTCTTATTTGCCAGACACTGTGTCATTATGACAGGCATGGTTCTTATATATTGTAGCGGGGAAAACAGACCCCCCAAAATGAAGGAAGCAAATAAATAGGTGGAGTGTATATTGCTGTTGAATGAGGAGAAGGAAACAGAGCAGAGATGTGGATCGCTGGAGGAATGCTAGTTAGGGCAGCCAGGAAAGGATTCCCCGAGGAGCTGGCATTTAGGGTAGGAGCTGAATGATGAGAGCCATCTTGCTGCAGACATAGCAGGGAGAATATTCCAGGCAGAAAAGAACAGAAAGAGCAAATTTCCTAAGGGAAGAAAGGGCTTGACTTCCTAGAGAAACTGAGAAACCATTAGCATGCCTAGTGCTAATGCCAGGGGAGATATAAGGTGAGACTGGAGAAGTTCTAGGACAGAGCACTCTGAAGTCATAGAAAAGAGTTTGCATTTAATTATTGTTGCAATGGGAAGCTATGTGTTCCCACTTTACTCTCAGTGTCTCTTTCCCTTATCGAATAATGGGGCATGTGTTACGGGCTTTGATGACTTCATGGGGTTAATGTAAGGATCAAATCATGTAATGTGTTTGATAGTCAATTGTTTATATAAAATTCTTCACGAAATAAGAGATAATGAAGGCCCATGGAGTAAGTATTCCTTAGCAAGGAGTGTGTCTTTTAGAAATATTTTGTGCAGCATGCTCAACAGTTGAACTTGTGGTTAGACAAAGCAAGCTGTGTACACACAAATACAACTTGAAGAAATCTGATGTTGACAGTGTTTTGTGGGAGTTCTACTTCCAGTTAGGATATACACCAGTTTGTGACAAACTAGCATTTCAACTGTAACAACTAGAGAAGTAAGATAAATGTAAAAATTGTATGTTGGAGAGCTGTGCATACAAAGACGTCTAGAGGAGCTCAGGTAGGGAAGGAAGAGCTCTTCCTAGGTGACCAGAGCCCGGTGGTCTTTCCCTCCCTGGGCATATCTGCCTGCTGTGTTTGTGTACTTCTGGGTAGAAGGTCACACCTGCCTAGGTACAAGGAGTCAGCTGGAACAAGGAGACACCAGTGGAGCTGTGAATGGCTGCCCACACTAGCACAACAGATTGGAGTTTGTAGAAGCCCCAGATACAGAGCTAATTCTCCCCACCCAGCAGTTCCCTTTGCAGTTTTTGCGGAGAGCCTGGCAGCACAGGAGGCTGGGGGCAGCCTCTAAAGCACAGAGATTTCTGTAGTCCCACGGGAGGGACCAGTAGTATACACAGGACAAGATTTACCCCCTGAAACATTTGAAACCAGAGATAAACTAAAACTAATTAAAGTTGCATAAAGTTGCAACCCAACCCGGACCCAGCTTACCTTCTGGTTGGATTTAAGTGATCTGCCCTTCACTCCAACTACCAGATGGAGGAAACGGCTTGCCCTTTCTGGGGGAAGCACTTATTTACTCCAGTTGCCTAGAGTTCTTTTAAAAACAATATCTGACAGACAATAAAAAGTTATGAGATATGTAAAGAAAAAGGAAAATGTGACCCATAAACAATGGACTATTTAAAATTAATATTATCAGGTACATTGACAGCACAGATGTTGGCCTTAAGAGATAAGAATTTTCATATAACAATGATAAACATGTTAAGGCAATTAGAAAAGATGGATAGAAATATGGATAGTGTCAACAGAGAAATGGAATCTCTAAAAGAACTAATTGGATATTATTGATATGGAAAAACACAATATTGGAATTGAAGCGTTTGTTGGATGCACTTGACAGCAGACTGGACACAGTAGAAGAAAGAAAGAAACAAACCTGAAGATGGTAATAAAAATTCCGTAACTGAAGCACAGACAGAGAGTGGAGGAAAAAGGCAAAGCAGATTGCAGAGGACATTTGGGACAATATCAAATTTTTTGAATCGTGTTATTAATAAGTTCCAGAAGGAGAGGATACAGAGAATGGGACAGAATAAATACTTGAAGAGAAATGGATAAGAATATCCTAGAAAGACATCAACCCACAGATTGAAGATTCTCAGTAAACCTCAAGCAGAATAAATTAAAAGAAAATCACAATCTGGGCATATATTCAATCTGCTTAAAATAAAATATAAAGAGAAAACCTATTAAGAGCAGTTAAACTGACATTATATTTAGAAGATCAATAACTGACTTTGCAGCAGAGTCACCAAAGTGTATGAGACAGTGGAATGACTTTAAAACTGCCAGCCTAGAGTTCTATGCCCAGTGAAAATATCTGTCAAAAATGAAAATAAATTTCAGGCATATTCAGAAAGAAAGCTGAGGGAATTTGTTGCCAGCAAATCCACCGCACACGAAATGCTAAGCAGTGAGAGAGGAAATGCTTAAGGAAGTTCTCACAGCTGAAGGGAAGTGATCTGAATGGATTCATGCGGGAAGGAATAAAGAGCATCAGAAGGGCTAAATGTAAAATGCTATTTAATTTTGTAAAAGATTACTGACCATTTTAAACAACAACACCAACTATTGGGGGATGTAAACATGTGAAAAAGCACCATATATGACAGTAGTAATATAAAGGGTGGAGGGAGAATTATACTCTGTAATTATACATTGTGAAGTTGTAAAATATGAATTCAATATGGATAGTAATAAATTATAGATCTCTGGTAACCATTAAAATATCATAAAAGTTATAGCTAAAAAGGCAATGGAATTAAAAACGGAATAATAAAATCTTGTTTTTGGATGTTGTGGAAAAAAAAAAATCTTTTTTTTTAATGCCACTTTAAATTTATGGTAATTACCATATGCTTAAAGTCTAATTTTAAACCTAGTGGTGTTTTTTCAACAGAAGTTACTGTGTAACACCACTGCATTCTGTTTTTTATGTAACAGTTTCCTGGTATTGTTTTGGAATTTAAAAAATGCAGAAAGCTAATGAAGCCTAAGCTCTATTTTCTCCTAATATGGTGAGGTGTGAAGCTGTCGATTAAGGCTCATCAAATTGTTGGGTGGGCCTGAGGATTGCAATTATGTAATGTTCCAAGAGTGGAAGGTCATGGTGTGTACTCCACCCTGGGATGCAGGGGAAATATTTGGATCCCTTACTAAAAAAGTGATCTCTCTTCCAAGTATGCTTGTCCCCAAAATGCTGTCTGACTTCTTTGCCAAAGAAAATAGTTGATCATTGCAAATAAAGGATTCTTAGTGTGGATTGTCTCTGATGAAACCAGGGTGTTACTCAGCTGGTCACGACCAGTATTTCACATCTATTCCTGCTGTCCCCAGCAGAGCCTGGTGAAGATCTCTGAGATTCCATCAGTATACTTTGCATAAGTAAGAACTGTTCATTGAAATGATCATTATTAGCATTAAATATATCTTCCCTTTGTCTTATGTGATTCACTTTTTGTTTCCCAAATTTCTCACTTCTTCAAACATTTTCAGTGTTTGGGTATATCTGCATGTTTGCTTAATTTCTAAGATATATTTTATTACTCTGTGTAGCCATTGAGGTGGCATCAGTGTACTGGCATTGAAAAATGTCTGATATGTTTTTGAGTCAAGAAAGCAAAGTAGTTCATAGAACAACATTGACATGATACAGAGGGGAGGAGAAGACCTTCCATTTGTACATTGTTTAAATGCTTACAGTGTATTGTATCATAATTTTTAAAAACTTGGTTTGTGTCTGCTGTTAAGACTGTAAATTTTTTGCAAGTAAAGCATATTTATTTTAACCTAAAAAAATCCAAAACTCCTGAAAGTTCTGGCTATTCATATACTTTTTCTGAATATGGTACTTGTACATGGAGGGCAGTGGGCTGTGTGAGCAGTGGTAAATGATTTCAGTTTTACAAGAAGTAGATGTCTATGTAATAGTACTCTATGACTTTGTTAGTGGTTTTCTGTATTAGTCTTGTTGCAAAAGGAAAATAATCTTAAAAGCCTAAGAATAATAAAGGGAGCTGTAACTGTCTTGATAGCTGGTCAGTTTCTCATGTGTTTCAATTACTAGTATGTGTCTGTCTTGTTGAACTATAAAGAATTCAGTGAAAAACTCTTATCACCCAATCATCAAACAAAGCTGCCTAAAATTCTTTTTATCATACAACACATAAGAAACAGTGGTCATTTTATATTTTCCAGAAATGCTTTTTTTTTTTTTTTTTTTTTTTCCTTTTTGTCTTTTTTCGTGTCCGGCAACGGATCGCAACCCTCAGTGTCGTGCCCACACCAGACCGGGACCGGCAACGGGATCGCAACCCTCGGTGCAGCACCCACACCTCGCTCAGCCAGTGAGCGGGAACCGGTCTGTATGTGGGATCCGAACCCTCGGCGGGAGCGCCGCCACGCTCCCAAGCGGCGCACTGTAGCAGTGCGCCACCGGGCCGGCCCCAGAAATGCTTTAATTTTAAAAAATAAATCAGGTCGGGGCCGGCCCGGTGGCGCACTGGATAGTGCGCCGCTTGGGAAGCGCGGCGGCGCTCCCGCCCGAGGGGTCGGATCCCACATACAGACCGGTTCCCGCTCACTGGCTGAGCGAGGCGCGGGAGCAACGCCGAGGGTTGCGATCCCATTGCCAGTCCCCGGTCCGGTACGGGGGCAACACTGAGGGTTGCGATCCGTTGCCGGACACGGAAAAAGACAAAAAGACAAAATAAAATAAAATAAAATAAAATAACTGAGGGTTGCGATCCGTTGCCGGACACGGAAAAAGACAAAAAGACAAAATAAAATAAAATAAAATAAAATAACTGAGGGTTGCGATCCGTTGCCGGACACGGAAAAAGACAAAAAGACAAAATAAAATAAAATAAAATAAAATAACTGAGGGTTGCGATCCGTTGCCGGACACGGAAAAAGACAAAAAGACAAAATAAAATAAAATAAAATAAAATAACTGAGGGTTGCGATCCGTTGCCGGACACGGAAAAAGACAAAAAGACAAAATAAAATAAAATAAAATAAAATAAATCAGGTATCTTGCTGTCAGTTAATGTTCAAAGCTAGAACTACTTACGGTCAAGCACCAGGAAAGAATCAATGATAAAATTCCAGAAATTTCTACTAAAGTGATTCGGAAATCTAGAAGAATTCCTAGAGGTATTAGAGAATATAAACAGGTGAAACTTTTTTGTCTTATTTATGGAAAGATTAGTCCCCCTCTCTTTTTGAACTTCCACGCATATCAGTGTGCTTTATACATGCCATAGGCTGTGGCTAAATTTGCTAACAATCCACTGCTGCTCTGCATATCAAAATGTAATTGTCCTAAGTGAGTCATGATGCCCACAGTTGTACTTTACCTGCCATTGTTCTGCTTACCTCTTTCCACCCGGGAGTTCATGTTTTGTGTGAAACAGCTCAGCTCACACTGGTTAAAGCCTTTTGTTTCAATCTACCTGTACCCAAGGAGAAGAAGGCAAGCTTGTAGGAGGTTCCTTGAAAGGAATTGCAAACCCAAACCATATTTGAACATTAAAAAAGAAAAAAAAATCATGTAAGAACAAGAACAGAAAATTCTACTGCTTAGAGTAACTCAGTGTTCATGGTTGGGAACCAAAGTGTTCCAGTTAATCAAACATTCTCCTCCTAGGAAATGTAGTAATCATCAGTCATATATCCTGAAAGTCAGATGTTTTGTTTTGTTTTTATGCAAATCACCAAAATTTCTCAGAATTCCAACATTTTGGCGTCTATCTACCCTACAGTGTTTTTTACTTTTTCAAATAAACATTTTTTGAATATATCTTCTGAATGCTGTACATGTGCTAATTCATTTTGTCCTTGCAGCAACCCCAGGAGGAAATTGCCCCATAAACCCTTTCCCTGCCTTGCTCCGGCTGTTTGTCCCCTAGATTGGCCATGGTACTGTTAGGTAGAGAGTCATCACAGGAGCCCACCCGGCCCTTCTCGGTGGTTGGACCCTACCCTCAGTGGCGATCCCATTTTCCCTGAACTGACCGTGATCTCTGTGTTCCAGGTCGATGCCCCACTTCTCCAGTGTAGGTTTTTCCACTTAATGTTATAGATTATTTCCTCTCACTATCTCATAGTCTCAGCAGCTACTTTTTAAAAATTTTATTTATTTTTATTTTTTCCATTTTTTAAAAGTTGTAATAAATAGACATAAAATTTACCTTTTTAACAATTTTTAAGTGTGCAGTTCGGTGGTATTAATTACATTTATAATTACGTTCATAATGTTCTGCAGCCATCACCACCATCTATCCCCAGAGCTCTTTTCAACTTGCCACACTGAAACTCTGTACCCGTAGAACAATAACTCCCCCCTCCCCCTCCCCCAGGACTTGGCAATGACAATTCTGTCTCCATGAACTTGACTACTCTAGGAACCTCATATAAATTGAATCACATGGTATTTGTCTATTTATGAGTAGCTTATTTCACTTAGCATATGCTCAAGGTTCATCCATGTTGTATCATGTATCAGAATGTCCTCCCTTTTTAAGGCTGAATAATATCCGGTTTTATATATCCATTTGTCCAGTGATGGACACTTGGGTCGCTTTCACCTTTTGGCTATTCTGAACAATGCTGCTATGAACATGGATGTACAGATATCTCCATGAGACTCTGCTTTCAATTCTTTTGGCTATATACCCAGAAGTGGAATTGCTGGATCATATGGTAATTTTATTTTTAATTTTTTGATGTACCACTATACTGTTCTCCATTGAGGCTGCACCATTTTACATTTCTACCAACAGTGCACCAGGGTTGCAATTTCTTCACATCCTCATCAACACTTGATGTTTTGTTTTTTTTAATAGGAACCGTTTTTGCTTTTTGTTTTGTTTTGTTTTAATAGTAACCATTCTAATGGGGTGAGCAGCCAATTTTTTACACCCTTCACTGCCATCATCTTAGATACTTTACAAAAGCAAGCCTTTACATGTTTTGGCTAACAAAAATAACTTACCATTTTATAATTATAAAAAATTATAAATGTGAAACTTTATAAAAAATATTTTCATGTTAATTCCTGTGTGGCTACAGAATTATGAAGTGTAGAGAATAAAAAAGAAGGGCTGCCACCGAATGGAGATTATTTCCTCAAATCCTTCTCTACCATACCTACTCCATTTCCCCACCGATTTCAACTTAAATTTAATTTTGTGACTTTATAGCATAAAGACATTGATTTTTACTCACAGATATTATTCTTTCCTCAGAAAATCCATTCCTCGCTGCCGAAGAATTAACAGGATGCTATCCAATGAATCCCTACGTTCTCCTGCATTCACCCGCTCCAACTCACAAGCCTCCATAGACAGCGCCTCCATGGAGGATTTCTGGCGGGAGATAGAAAGTATTAAAGAGAACAGCATGGCAGGGCAGGAAGGGCAGCCGCCAGCCGAGGCCAAGCCTGTGGATGGTAAGGTGCTACATCTGCTTTCCTGAGTGCTAACTGTCTTTCTCTGTATGCTTGCTCTTGTTCTCTTGACAGGCAGAAATCACCCCACTAGTAGTTTAATGAATGAATGAGTAAAATTCGGTATATCAACTACCTGCTCCCACTGATTTATGTCTACTGGACTGGCTCAGGGTGGCTTTTACAAGGTGATCTGAACTGAAAGAGGGCTGGGCCTCAACAAAATCCAACTTGATCCCTTATATAGCACCACTTAGGGATGCTGAGCCTACATTATTGATTTAATTCATTATCCTTAAGCAGACTGCAAGGGTATTCTGATTTTGATGACTTTTACATTTGTATACTTGAATATTAATTACCAAAAAAAAAAAGAGAAAGTTTTTTTTGCCGGTATAATTTCAGAGGAAAAAAAAATTGCCTTTGAAGCATTTACTGATATTAATGTATTAGATTGTCTTGCATTCCACAAAGTAAAAGCCATAGTAAATATTCTGGTTTTCAGTGAAACTAAACAGAAGCAGGTTGAAGACCAAAAAAAGAGTATAATTGTCCTTAGTTCTCAAAAATAGCAAGGTTACTAGCCTGGGATTAAAAGCAGAGGTCATCTCTTCCACACCCTAGCTATTGAAAAGTAAATATATAAGATAGCCGAGAAAGACTGGAGATCGTTTAGTGAGCGTACAGCTAAGAATGTTTTCATTAGTCAGTGTGACTAACCTCAAGACAACTACGTAAGCTGAAACTCCAAAAACCTTCTCATTTTTCATTCCCTTTTCTACAAGTCCTTCCTCAGGACGAAGAAACAATAAGTTTAGATGTACACAGTTAGTATGCGTCCCACGTCATCAGATACATAAAGTCCTGGCACGTGGTTCATGCAGATCCATTCATGGGAGCCATCATCTGCCAGTGAAGTGTGTCTTTACTCCTGTGACTTCCTTTCCTACATTTTGCCTCGTTGGATCCAGAAAGTCACATAAAGGAACGTACCTCATATCTCCTACCCCTTTTTCCTTACTATCTATCTATCCAGCCAGCCATACTAAAAACCGCACGTTCACTCTGATAGCCTCCAGTTCCCATCCAGCACCCCAGGTTTGTTGCTGTCCGCCCTTTTTCTGTATTCGTAACTGCCTTCTCCAGCAACAAGAAATCCGGCTTCCACTCCCTGCCACGTCTTTACTCATTTGCTCAAGCCCGCCATCCATGGAAAATATTTTCAGGTTTGCTAGCCTAAGATGCTACGAAAAAGCAGACCTACTAACTAGAGTTTATTACCGTATTTACCCCTATTTTTCCTTGAAATAGTTGCACAGTTATTAAGTGTGCCGTTCAGTGAGCTTTGACCCATGCACACAATCCTGTAACCTCACACTGATCAAGGGAACATTTCTAACCATCCAGAAAATTTCCTTGTGCTTCCTCTAGTCTCGTCCTGTCCCTCCCAGTGACTTGCTGTCTCTGGCCAGAGGCAACCATGGTTCTGATATTTGTCCTTCGTAGATGAGTTTTGGGTTTGGCTTCTTTCACTGAGCGTAATATTTGTCACTAGTTCATTCCTTTTTATAATTGGGTAGTTTGTATTAGTTCACTAGGGCTGCCATAACAAAGTACCACAAAACTGGGTGGATTAAAACAACAGAAATTTATTCTCTCACAGTTCTGGAGGCTAGAAATCTAAAGTCAAGGTGCCAGCAGGGCCGTGCTGTCTTGCAAAATTCCAGGGGAGAATTTGTTCCATGCCTTTTTCTTCGCTTCTGGTGTTGCTGGCCAGCTGTGGTGTTCCTTAGCTGTTGACAACACATTGTGCCATTCTCTGCCTCCAGAATCACCCAGCCTGCTCCCTGTTCTTGTGTCTGGCTTTTCTCCTCTTCTCATAAAGACACCAGTTATAGTGGATTAAGGATCCATCCTATTCCAGCATAATTTACATATAAATTGTCTAATCTTAATTTTATCTACAAAGACCCTGTTTCCAAATAAGGTTATATTCACAGGTACTAGGGTTTAAAACTTCAGCATATCTTTTGGAGGGACATAATTCAACCCATAACAGTAATATTCCATTGTATGAGTATACCAGAATTTGTTTATCCATTTATCTGTTAATAGACTTGTGAGTTATTTACAATTTTGGCTATTATGAATAAGGCTGCTATGAGCAATCTTGTAAAAGTCTTTTGTGTAAATATGTTTTTATTTCTCTTGGATACGTGTATTTTTTATAGAGTATGTTTAACTATATAAGAAACTGCCAACGTTTTTCCAAAGTGGTTGTACCATTTTATACCCCTCCCAGCAGTATATGCAGGCAGTTCCATTTGAATGTCCTTGCAACATTTGGTGTTATTGGTCATCTTAATGAGTGATTCTGGTGAATGTGGGGAGAGGTATCCCATTATGGTTGTAAGTACATCTCACTGATGACTAATGGTGTTGAACATTTTTCCCTGTGCTCACCGTTCTTGCTTTATGAAATCGTTTGACTATTTTTAAAAATTGTCTTTTTGTTACTGGCTTGTATGAATTTTTTATACTCTGAATGCAAGTTCTTTGTCAGATGTGTGTGTGTGTGTGTGTGTGTGTGTAGCAAATATTTGTTCACTGTCTGTGACTTGTCTATTCATATTCTTAATGGTGTCTTTTTTTTTTTTTTTCCTTTTTGTCTTTTTTCGTGTCCGGCAACGGATCGCCACCCTCAGTGTCGCGCCCGTACCGGACTCTGAATGCAAGTTCTTTGTCAGATGTGTGTGTGTGTGTGTGTGTGTGTGTGTAGCAAATATTTGTTCACTGTCTGTGACTTAGCATCGCAACCCTCAGTGTCGTGCCCGTACCGGACTCTGAATGCAAGTTCTTTGTCAGATGTGTGTGTGTGTGTGTGTGTGTGTGTGTAGCAAATATTTGTTCACTGTCTATGACTTGTCTATTCATATTCTTAATGGTGTCTTTTTTTTTTTTCCTTTTTGTCTTTTTCCGTGTCCGGCAACGGATCGCAACCCTCAGTGTCGCGCCCGTACCGGACCGGGACCGGCAACGGCATCGCAACCCTCAGTGTTGCTCCCGCACCTCGCTCAGCCAGTGAGCGGGAACCGGTCTGTATGTGGGATCCGAACCCTCGGCGGGAGCGCCGCCGCGCTTCCCAAGCTGCGCACTTAGCACAGTGCGCCACCGGGCCGGCCCTAATGGTGTCTTTTAATTGGGTTTCACTCTCTCTCTGTCTTTTCAATGGTTTGCTGCTGCTGTATGGAAATACAGTTGATTTTTGTATCTTGACCTTATATCTCAACATTTTAAAATTTATTTTCTAGTAGCTATGGACTAGATCTGTTAGGATTTTCTACATAAACAAAGAGGTCATCTGTGTATAGAGAGAGTTTTCCTTTTTCCTTTCTGATTTTTATGCTTTTGCTTCTTTATCTTGCTTTACTCTGCTGGCTGGGGCCTCCAGTGCCAGTTGACTAGAAAGGGTGATAGTACATACCCTTGCCATGTTCCCAGGTTTACAGGGAAAGGGTTCAATATTCACCATGGAGTATGATGGTAGCTGTAAACTTTCAGTAAGGGATCTTCACCAGACAGCCTTCTATTCCTATTTTTCTGGAAGTAACATAAATGGATGTTGAATTTTATCACATGCTTTTCCAGCATGTTCATTCCTTGAAAAGATTAATAAAGCTTTTATTTCCTTTTGTCTATGTTATTTGTGTTTAATTTGCCTGTTTTGGGGTTTTTTTTCCTACCTTCTTAAGATGAACACTTAGACCACTGATTTTAAATCTTTTATCTTTTTAAATATGAAACGTTCCCTGTAAGCATTGCATTGCTTTCACTCCATCCCACAAATTTTGACATTGTATCTCATTATCAGTTTTAAATATTTTCTTATTTTTCTGTGTATTTCTTAATTTCCAGATATTTGCTTTAAATAACCATATGTACTTCTTATATACTTTTCATTTTGAAATAACTTCAAACATATGGGAAAGTCACAAGTACAACTTAAATAACCGTTTGTTCTGGGACTATTTGATATAGTAACTTGCCAACTTGATGCTCTATTCACTCCCAAATACTGTTAGGTGTTATGCATATATATATATATATATATATAGAGAGAGAGAGAGAGAGAGAGAGAGAGAGAGAGAGAGATTCATTCCTGTGTAATCACAGTTTACCTATTAAAATTAAGAAATTGTATTTGATACTTTATCATCCAGTCCTCAGACTATGTTCAAATTCTAATTGTTTGTATATGATAGTATGGACAAAAAAACCCTCCAGTTCAGAAACACTTGTTGCATTTAATTGTCACATTTCCCTTGTTTTTTTACAGTCTAGAACAGTTTCTTAGCCTTTGTTTGATTTTTATAATCTTGACACTTTTTTTTTTGTTTCATGGAATTAAATGGATTTATTTGGAGAGAAAAATTATTTGAAGGGAAAAGAAATACGGCAGTATTGGGATTGATGACACTAGGACATGACCTTGTCTCTGATGGGTTCAGGAAAAAAGACTTCATTGAGCAAGGGATGTGTAAACTGAGATCTGAAAGATTGAGTGGCCAGTAATTGCAGGGTCAAATAGAAGGACTGGTATGTCCAATGGCCTTATAACAAAATAGAGCATGGGGTTTTTGAAGAACCCAAAGTAGGCCAGTATTGCTGGAGAACAGATGGCGAGGAGAGCTGGTGAGCACGTTCAGAAAGGTGGTGAGCAGCTTCGTATCTTATAGGCCATGTTTTATCCTTAATCTAAGAGCATTATTTATGTTTGTGTTTGAAAAGACTCATGTAATTATGGTATGGAAAATGGACTGGAAGGGTGTCAGGATGACTGCAGGAGGAACTGTTGGGGGTCTGTTGCTGCATTCCAGGTGAGAGGTAATGATAGCTGGACCAGGGTCATGGTGGAAGAGAGAAAGGAAGGTGGAAAATTTGGGGAATTATTAAGGAAGTAATATCAAAAGGTCTTGGTGATGCGTTGGAGTTGAGTGGAAAAGACAGGAAGACATCAAGAACGTCTCCTGGGTTATGCATTTGCCTAATTGCATGGACAGAGGGTTTCATTTACTGAAATATGGAATACTGGAAGAAGCCGAGAGCTGAGAATGAAGAATTTGAGCT
>NW_007727831.1:64750-70694 GCF_000696425.1 Galeopterus variegatus | reverse complement strand
CGCACCTCGCTCAGCCAGTGAGCGGGAACCGGTCTGTATGTGGGATCCGAACCCTCGGCGGGAGCGCCGCCGCGCTTCCCAAGCTGCGCACTTAGCACAGTGCGCCACCGGGCCGGCCCTAATGGTGTCTTTTAATTGGGTTTCACTCTCTCTCTGTCTTTTCAATGGTTTGCTGCTGCTGTATGGAAATACAGTTGATTTTTGTATCTTGACCTTATATCTCAACATTTTAAAATTTATTTTCTAGTAGCTATGGACTAGATCTGTTAGGATTTTCTACATAAACAAAGAGGTCATCTGTGTATAGAGAGAGTTTTCCTTTTTCCTTTCTGATTTTTATGCTTTTGCTTCTTTATCTTGCTTTACTCTGCTGGCTGGGGCCTCCAGTGCCAGTTGACTAGAAAGGGTGATAGTACATACCCTTGCCATGTTCCCAGGTTTACAGGGAAAGGGTTCAATATTCACCATGGAGTATGATGGTAGCTGTAAACTTTCAGTAAGGGATCTTCACCAGACAGCCTTCTATTCCTATTTTTCTGGAAGTAACATAAATGGATGTTGAATTTTATCACATGCTTTTCCAGCATGTTCATTCCTTGAAAAGATTAATAAAGCTTTTATTTCCTTTTGTCTATGTTATTTGTGTTTAATTTGCCTGTTTTGGGGTTTTTTTTCCTACCTTCTTAAGATGAACACTTAGACCACTGATTTTAAATCTTTTATCTTTTTAAATATGAAACGTTCCCTGTAAGCATTGCATTGCTTTCACTCCATCCCACAAATTTTGACATTGTATCTCATTATCAGTTTTAAATATTTTCTTATTTTTCTGTGTATTTCTTAATTTCCAGATATTTGCTTTAAATAACCATATGTACTTCTTATATACTTTTCATTTTGAAATAACTTCAAACATATGGGAAAGTCACAAGTACAACTTAAATAACCGTTTGTTCTGGGACTATTTGATATAGTAACTTGCCAACTTGATGCTCTATTCACTCCCAAATACTGTTAGGTGTTATGCATATATATATATATATATATATATATAGAGAGAGAGAGAGAGAGAGAGAGAGAGAGAGAGAGAGATTCATTCCTGTGTAATCACAGTTTACCTATTAAAATTAAGAAATTGTATTTGATACTTTATCATCCAGTCCTCAGACTATGTTCAAATTCTAATTGTTTGTATATGATAGTATGGACAAAAAAACCCTCCAGTTCAGAAACACTTGTTGCATTTAATTGTCACATTTCCCTTGTTTTTTTACAGTCTAGAACAGTTTCTTAGCCTTTGTTTGATTTTTATAATCTTGACACTTTTTTTTTTGTTTCATGGAATTAAATGGATTTATTTGGAGAGAAAAATTATTTGAAGGGAAAAGAAATACGGCAGTATTGGGATTGATGACACTAGGACATGACCTTGTCTCTGATGGGTTCAGGAAAAAAGACTTCATTGAGCAAGGGATGTGTAAACTGAGATCTGAAAGATTGAGTGGCCAGTAATTGCAGGGTCAAATAGAAGGACTGGTATGTCCAATGGCCTTATAACAAAATAGAGCATGGGGTTTTTGAAGAACCCAAAGTAGGCCAGTATTGCTGGAGAACAGATGGCGAGGAGAGCTGGTGAGCACGTTCAGAAAGGTGGTGAGCAGCTTCGTATCTTATAGGCCATGTTTTATCCTTAATCTAAGAGCATTATTTATGTTTGTGTTTGAAAAGACTCATGTAATTATGGTATGGAAAATGGACTGGAAGGGTGTCAGGATGACTGCAGGAGGAACTGTTGGGGGTCTGTTGCTGCATTCCAGGTGAGAGGTAATGATAGCTGGACCAGGGTCATGGTGGAAGAGAGAAAGGAAGGTGGAAAATTTGGGGAATTATTAAGGAAGTAATATCAAAAGGTCTTTTGTTGGGGGTCTGTTGCTGCATTCCAGGTGAGAGGTAATGATAGCTGGACCACAGTCATGGCAGAAGAGAGAAAGGAAGGTGGAAAATTTGGGGAATTATTAAGGAAGTAATATCAAAAGGTCTTGGTGATGCGTTGGAGTTGAGTGGAAAAGACAGGAAGACATCAAGAACGTCTCCTGGGTTATGCATTTGCCTAATTGCATGGACAGAGGGTTTCATTTACTGAAATATGGAATACTGGAAGAAGCCGAGAGCTGAGAATGAAGAATTTGAGCTCAGGTTTGAACATGTTGAAAAAGACATGTGATTGACAGAGCCAAGTGGATACTGACTAGGCAGTTAGGTATGTGGAAAATTCAAAGGAATGCTCTGTGTTGAAGTTACGCATTTGGCAACTGGAGCAATGAGAATAAGATTGTATTGGACTTAATTCAGCAAACAAGAGTAACAATGATATCTGCCGTGGACATATCTTATCTACGGAAAACATGTATTCTACATATGCTACGGTTTGAGTCCAAGGGTTTAGACTCTCCTCACCCCTGGTTTATGTTAATTCTAGCCCTACCAATTACTCCTGCCTACTCTTGTATTACTCCTTACAGACGTGGAGGGAAAATAAAATCCATATTTAAAAAATTTAATTTTAAACTGTATTTGTAAATTTTGTCCTCAGAAATGAAAATATTATCTACAGTGTAAGTAAAGGAAGACTTCCAAGTCATAACTCACTGATCTAAAATGTTTATTTTAGATTAGGGTTACTAATCATAAATTCACCTTTTATTCTCTGTTGAAGGAACAGATTACAAAGCAAATGAACAATAAAGATAAGATAGCAAATAAAATGTTTGCCTAGGTAAGGAACTGGACCTGTAAATCACCTTAGAATGCTTTGTTTATATACCAGTGACACAATAAGCAGAGACTAGACTGATGCTTTGACATGCTGTTTACAAACTAGTTCTCTTTAAACAACCCTCATTCAGGTCATGACTTTTTAGCATAGTTCCCAGAAAGGTATGTAGAGTAGATTTTCTGATATGGGATGTTGTTATTCTGAATGCCTTATATTTCTGTACATCTAGTTTACCATAGCAATGGATTCTTGTTGATGAATTTTAGGTTTTTGAATTGCCTTCTGAAGAAAGGAATGATTATCTAATGCTCAGATTAAGGAGGAAAGTAGAATGAACATCTGTTGAATACCTACCTTGTTCCAGATTGTTTGCCATCTGTCATAAATACATTGACTTTAAAAAAAGCAAAACAAAAAACAGTCCTCACAGCCACCTAATACTTTTGTTGTGATTACCCTCATTGGTGTATTTTCCTCTAATTTGGTGTTGAGGTCTCTCTCAGGAGAGGGGCTAACTAACTCTGCCCCAGGGGGCTTCATGGAACTTGGTCATGGCTGTTGACAATGTACCTCTCGTGGGCTATTTCTTTATCCTGGTGGACAGCCTAACGCCTAAGTACTTGACTCGTGACCAAGTGTCCCCTCGTAGGAAGCTTTTTTGTCCTAGCAGATGCCCTTGTGGCTCTTGTCTGACCTGTCTCCAGTTTATCCCTTCCAAGACAGCCACTCTCTAGGAAAGCCCTAACCAGGAAAGAAGTTAGGTTTGGGTGTCAGGTTAGGTGAGACCCAGAGGAAGCAACTCAGCAAAATGCCTGAAATACCAGAAGCAGTGCATGACTTACAGATCCCAAGAGAAGAGGACAGCATGCTTTGCAGGGCCAGTAGGAAGAGGGGAGCTGTCCAGGACACACACACTCAGGCAGCAGGTAGGGAGCTTGAGAGGAAGAGGGAGGGACCTGTGGGCCAAGCCTTTAGTGGGGTCAAGGGCATCACCCCAGCAGACTTCCCCTGGAGAGTGTGATTGTGGGTTTAGAGCAAATGGGCACAGGTTCTGTGGAGTCACACCATGACTGAGAGGTGGTCACTGTGGTATACCTGTGCAGTCTGTGTAGGGTGCGGGGTCAGTGGAGCGAGCCAATTGGGTTGTGTCAGCTGTCCCACTGAGAGCTGGTCACCAGGAGGTGACTGGATAAAGCCAATATATGGAGCAACCACACTAAGGAAATAGAGGAGGTAGGGAACTAAAAACTGTGTCAAGAGTGACTAAGCCCTGTCTTTGGTATGAGGAAGTTAAACCTGGATTCTAAATGGATGCCGAAGCAACATAAAATTATAGGAATTCACTACACCCATTTTGCTGGAGAACACTGAGGCCTAGAGATATCTTAAAACTAAACAAAATCATTCAGCTAGTATGTGGTGGCACTGGGATTTGAGCCTGCATCTGAGTGATTAAAAAACCTTTTTATGTTCTATTAAACCATGTTTTTTCTATTATGGTTTTAGTTTAAATATTCATTTTGTATCATTTTTTGAAATGGGTAGTCCAGATATGGCTAATATTTAGCTCTGTGGCAAAGAAAATTACCTTATTTAAGTCTGCCAATTAACCTTATGCTACTAAAAAATATTTTAAAATCTGACTCATTTTAAAAATACAATGTAGACTTTTCCTTCTTTCTTGTAGTTCTTTCCTGTAATTACTGTAGAAAAAAAAGACAATCATAATATATTGTTTACTGATATTTCTTATTGTCTGATATGCACAGATCCACAGATACACACCTTGTCCTATCATACAGAACATGTTCTAAGGTTCTCTTGATGATGTCATTTGACAGAAGGTGAGCTTGAGGCAGAGTGGTTGCAAGATGTGGGGTTATCGACTCTGATCTCCGGTGATGAGGAGGAGGACGGCAAAGCCTTGCTCTCTACGTTGACTCGCACCCAAGCAGCTGCAGTGAAAAAGAGATATAACACCTATACCCAAACCATGAGGAAAAAGAATAAGCAATCTGTCAGGGATGTCAGAGACATCTTTGGAGTCAGTGAATCTCCTGTAAGTAATGAACATGGCTCATAAGGTGTCTGGTTTGATTGCGGGGTGGGGTGGAGAGTGTGGGGCTGGAAAAATACCGGAAAAGGCTGATTCCATTCTCATTTTCAGAGCAAACTAGAGCAGACAGCACAGTGCAAAATTTTACAAATTTCTTATCTGCCATATAGCTATCTCCCTCAATACTAAATTTGTTCTCTTCTTTGTTGAAGTTGGAGAGTAACCTTTTGGCAATGGAGCAAGTCTGTGGATGGGATCCACAGAGCCTTTACATAAGTCCAAGCACTGCATGGAAACTCTGTGGTCAGGCAAAGAGCCAGGGGAGTGGGCCTAAGTATTGTAAACAAGTCCAAGTGGTTTGCTTTAAATGGGGGTGGGGAGGAGAGAGTGGCGAGGGTGGACTTTATGTTCAGATAAATTAAAGTGGTTAAAAAAAAAAGATACCAGCATTAATTAAGTGGGTGAAATAATGATTCAAAAAACTGTAAGGGAAGCATCACATGTTCTATGAGAAATGGCTGGTTGAAATTCCAGCTTACCCTTAGCAGTTTCATGGCCACAATTTTACTTCTGAGGCTATTAGTCATATTCTCCTATTTCCACGTTTGTTTTACTGTTAGCTCTGCCGTACAACTTATTCGTCCACTCATTCATTGCACCATTGCAATGTTGTATTGCAGTAATTGCATTTTGATGCAACAAAAACTTACTGAATACATTCTCTGAGCAAGGTCCTATATTTGGTTCTGTACAGATAGAATTCTTGGAACTTTGGGAGTAATTAGTATTAATATATAGAATCTAGGAAATTTGATATTCTGCAGCGGTTACAGATAAGTTGCCTGGAGCAAGTTAGTTGATCACTCTGATTTAGATTTCTCATCTGTTTAATTGTATTACCAATAATGACATAAACTTCAAGGATATGGCATAGAAGTCAAGGTGGAAGATAGTATATGCAATTTGAGTTACTTTAGGTTGCCCATAAATTATCTCTTCTCTTAGATATATTAATCACATGGGTAGTTGCCAGGGCAACTCATATATGCCTAGTTAACCTTTGCATTTGTGCTGATAGCATCCTAGAATAACACT
The DNA here is from genome assembly GCF_000696425.1 of Galeopterus variegatus. Taxonomy (NCBI): domain Eukaryota; kingdom Metazoa; phylum Chordata; class Mammalia; order Dermoptera; family Cynocephalidae; genus Galeopterus; species Galeopterus variegatus. The sequence continues at coordinate 64,767 of NW_007727831.1, read as the reverse complement.
ATCATTTAAAACTTTCT
>NW_007727831.1:63257-64151 GCF_000696425.1 Galeopterus variegatus | reverse complement strand
GAATCTTCTGACGTATGCAATGATATACCTTGAAGTAAGTGCATTTTGAGTTCAGTGCTGTGTGAACTTTCAAGCTAGTTGAAGCCTGTCTTTCTGGATGGTTGGATTCTCTACAGCTGTCATCAAGTAAAGGTGACTCCCACAACTGAGGCATGGACATAGGTGTCCCGGTCATTGCCTGTGAAAGAAAAGCTTTGCCCTGCTGGTTTAAATTCCCTGGGTCATATTTCAGTTATCTCCAGGATGTTCTTGAGAGGGTCCCAAAAGCTTTGCCTACGTGCTTCCTTTCCCACATCTACTTCAGACTGTAGCTTTTGGTGTTCCCTATCAAACTGCGAAGTAGAAAAGGTCTGCAGGCTTCTTCTGGATCCTCCAGTTACTCAAGAAATGCATAACTACCCTCTTCAGGTTTCCTAAAACTTTGGACGTCTGGTAACATAAAAATAGCGACAGAGAGAGTCACTGTTGGGCATCTCCCTTTTCCTTCACTCACACTCTGAAGGGAAAAAGGAGGTGGGCTCTTATCCGTGGGGCTGTAAGTGTAAGAAGTGAAGAGTCTTTGGCTTTTCTGAGACCTGCAGGTGTGATAAACTGTTTCGCATCTAAGCCCAGGAAAGGCAGACAGAGGGCCTGGGACGGCACATCTGTGGTGGGGAGAGGCGCATGGCCCACCGCCTCCTCCTCCTGTCCGCTGTCTCTGTGCTTCCAGTCTTGTTCCTGAAGCCCCGGTTCTAGAGGAAATTGAGAATGGGAACTAAGAGGGGGACAGGGTGGTCACAGGTGAAAGAAAGACCATCTGTTCCAGGAAGCAAAGAGGTATCCTCGGAAATGGGGCAGTCAGTGAAATGAAAGTCATTAAAAGCCCTGGCATTGTACACACTGCTTAAAAAAAAA
>NW_007727831.1:59778-61897 GCF_000696425.1 Galeopterus variegatus | reverse complement strand
TCTCATTTTTTAATATAACATTCGAAAGCTTTTTGAATTTTATTTTTATTGTTGGAAACTTAAGATTTCACCAGTTTTACACTTTAAAAAAATTTATCCTGGTCAATATTAAGTGAGCCCTTTTAATCTGAGAGCTAGTTTGTTTTTCAAGTTCTGTATATTTTCTTCTAATGTTTTGACAAGTATTTATTGCTTTTGTTTTTTCAGTTATCTCCTTCTAGAACTCCTGTCAGATGATCGTTGCATTGTTTGGATTGAACCTCTGTGTCTCTCAAATGTTCTTTCATACTTTCTGAGTTTGTGTGTGGATGTGTTTCCTGCATTCTTGGATATCCCTTCAACTTTATTTGTTATATCAGTGACTTGGCTATGGTTGAATTAATACTTCTGCCTTTCATCAATTTTTAAAAATTTAACAATTGCTAATTTAAAGCTCTTTCTTTTCCCTGATTCCCCTTTTATTTTAGCAGTCTGTTCTTGTTTCTTGGTTGCAGTAGTCTCTCAGTACTCTGAAGGTATTCACTAAATTAAACCTTAAAATTCCAAAGTTATCTTCTTTTCCTGGAATTATCTTTTTCATTTAGGGTCATGTGTTTATTTCTAGCATCATTGTTTTTCTCTTTCATTGCTATTATTCAATTAATTTTGATTCTTAGTTTATTAATGGAGGACTAGATTAATTGATTGATTCATATAGGTAATGGCTATGTATTTCCTGTGCAGTTGTGTAGACCTGTGTTCTCCCAGGAACTCTCTGTGAATAGGAGTCTGGGCCTGCATGTGTGGAGAAGTGTGTCAGTTGTCACACTTCACTTAAAGACACATAAATATGGCATCAATGCCAAAGGAACAAGAGTTCTGAAGAACTGTGATTTATGTCCTTTTCAGGCAAACCAAACTTCCCTTTCTGTACTCCTATCCATATCCATTTAGAAAGCCCCACGTGAAGTGCAATCCAACCTTCCTTTGTCCACAACCACCACACCCTCACTAGGACAGCCACCGCCACCACCAACGCAGTGGTCACTCCATTACCAAGAGTTAGGTGCTGCCTGGTCTTTGGTCCTTGAGGGAGGAAAGGGTCTGCCTGGCCTCTTTGTTCAGAAAAACAGTTTTTAATTACTTGGGTCATTGTCTTCTGAGTTGGGGTTGTCTCCCTGCTCTTTTATCATTACATGTCATTCTTGATGTAGGCTTTTTCTGGGTCAGCATTTACTTTCTATCCATTTTCCCCTTATGCCTTTTTTCAGGCTGAGGTTTTTATCTGTCCTTATCAAACCATTCTTGTCTGCTTTTTATCTGCCGGGAACTTCCAACAATTTCTGTTCTGCTAATGGAAATGTTTAGTGGTTTCTAGATATGCTCCTTTAAAAAAGGTGTCTTTTTTGACACTTTGAGTAATTTGCAGGGAAGGAGAAAGTGGTATGTGCATTTGTTATCTTGATCCAATTTTCTTGTGTTGATTCTTCAGTAGTATTGGTTCCTTTCAAAAAAATAAATGTGTTTTTTTCCTTATTACAAAAGTAATACATAATCTTTGCTGGAAACTTAGAAAATTCAGATAGGCAAGGTGATGAATGGCAATTGCTATGAGCCTAAAGAAATTTTATGATTTCATTAAATATCTAATAAATTTGATTTATCAATAAAGTTCTTACAATAATAGACTATTTAACACTTGTTTTAATAGAGCCATTGGACATGAAATAAAAAATGCCAAATCAAACTTCAGGTACGTAACACGTGGACTATAGTTCTGCTCCTTCCTTATGAGCAGAATTCCAGTACCCAGATACATTTTTCCAATATTCAGAAGATGTGAAGTAAATATTCTTTTCAGTAACATGTTTAACTGGACAGAATAGTCAATCTAATTCATCTCTAATTTCATGATTGATAAACAACTAGTTAAAGGTGGAACTCATTTATAATTAACTGTATAAATATAGTCACACAGTATACTTTAAAAAATGTGTTTATATCACTTATGTATACATTTGACTGCATGTAACAGAAAACCCAAGAAATCATGAATTATACAAATATGGGCTTGTTTTTCTTTCTTTTTTTTTTTTTCCTTTTTGTCTTTTTTCGTGTCCGGCAACAGATCGCAACCCTC
>NW_007727831.1:45116-58453 GCF_000696425.1 Galeopterus variegatus | reverse complement strand
CTTTCATTTTGCTCAATAGCCAGATGATTTTTGTTGTATCCCACCCAATTCCTCTTTTGGGTGCAGCCCTGGATGAAGAATGGATGCCAGCAATTCCCTGAAGAAGTGGTCAACTGGTAAGATAAAGCAAAGGGAGTTGAGTGTAAGAAGATTAGCAAATGTAATTATTTCAAGACAGTCAGGAAAACTTGCAGGAAAAATGCCTACTTATCTTGAAACAATAAAGAAAACAGAGACTCTCAAACTCAAGAATGACTAATTAGTTAAATCCACAAATATCTACATGCCTACCTGTACCTGCAGCAACAAAACAGCAGGAGCTGCGGCCACAGCCAGAGTCTCAGTGGGGGCGGTTAGCTCCGCTTCTGTTCTCTCGGCTGAGCTCACAGTGGAAAACCTTATGCTGCCCTCCACGTGTCTTCCAATATTAATTTAAATCTCACCATAAGACACAGTTTGGCATTTCAGTTATTTTCTAAATGTAGATATCTTGTGGGAGCAGCGCTACATCATCTTAAATATGTAGCAGTAAGTGGAAAAAAGGGCACTATCTAGTACATTTCAGGAGAGCCCGCCTGGTCTGCTTTAGCACAAAGTTTCAAAGAATGCTAATCTGAGTTCCTAAGTGCCAGTGTAGCTCTCTCAGCAGAAGGCTTCATTTCTATAAACGAGTCTCCTGCTGTGATCTGTACCCTGGGATGAGGGCTGTGTCTTTTCAAAGTGGTGCTTTGTGAGCAGGAGTCATGGAAGGATGTGGTTTGCTGGTATCTGCCTCCGCTTGGATTCATGGCAGCAGACAGTTTACACTGAAAGACTTTCCTCAGTTATACTTGAATGTGTTTCCTTCTCTTTAGCTTTCCTTTTTTCCCTTCTTGTCAGAGGAAGAGGGATTCTTTGCTTTTCTAAGACTAACCCCTGTACCACCCTTGATCTGATGGAGATGGTGGTGACGATGTTCAGTTTCTGTACCATTTATTTTCATCTTCCTTATATTTTATGCGTGGCACTCTATCTGGATCTATGGCCGTCCTAATGCAGGTAGCTCCTAGTCCCTTCCAAGGGTGTGCTGAGGGTGGGATGTGGCCAGTTTGTGTCCTGGCTGCTCTTCTGTTGCCTGAGGTCTGGAGGTGGAATGTAGGCAGCTGGTGCTGTAAGTAATCCTGTTGTGCAGATTTCATCTCTCGTTTTTTTTTTTTTTATGATTTCATTATATTTCTCATAGGAAATCAGAGATCTTTACATGTTTGTCGTGTTGGCCCCAGGTTTTCGCTTGTCCCCTCAGTGTAGGGGTTTTATCCACCTTACCTCCCCCTAGAACACTTGAACCGAGGTGTTTGCTCCTCTCTGTTTTCCCTGTTCTCCCCGCAGCAGCCACGACCTCACCCCTCAGCCAGAGGAGGGGGAGGTCAGGGCAGACACTGGAGGATTTTCAAATAATAGATTCCTACGAGCCTCTATCCCAGCTGACTCCACCTGCCGTTTCGACTGCCTCCTCTTCGCCTCATTCGGGAGGGAGAGATTCCCACCCTAGAGTTGTCAGGATGGCTCAACACCCAGCACCTGACACTGGACAGATGAAATTGACAGCAGTTCGTTAGTCACACATACTCATAGCCAGGAAGACACCACACATCACACAGGGCCAAATGTGGTACATCTGGGAGCAGAGTGAACATCCGGTGCTGTGGGAGGCAGGCTTTGTAGCACCATGAGGGCGGGGTGCCCTGGTTCTTACAGGAGGACGTGATTGCTTGTCTGAGTAATATTATGGGCTGGCAAGAATTGAAACCTGCTACTCAGGAATAAGCAGGAACTGGTTCCTGGATAAGGAAGGTTGTTTGGCTAGGAAGCCTTATCTGCAGGAGCAGGGCAGGGAGGAAAACTTGCCATTAGGCCATTCACAGCTCTCCTGATTTCACCAGACGTCAGGGCAGCATATAATATTGAGGTCTTATAGCACACCTACATTCCCTCCCTTGACCGTGGACTCTCATTAGGCTGGGCTTACTTTATTTCTTTCTTCTTTTGTCTTTCTATCCTCATCTTCCACCTTTTATTTTCTTCCAAACTAGAGAAAACAAAATGGTAAATTTTTATAGATTTTCTCCTCTCTCAGTATGATATTGTCTGTGTAAATAATTTGGCTTATGCTGAATGTCATAGTGTCTGCATAAACAGTTTAGGAACAGAGAGCCAGTCTTAACATTTGGGGACTGGTGGGAACTGTCCTGAAATTCAAGCTCCCAGAGGCCAGCCAAGGGCCAACCTTGCAAACAGGCCTATCTAGGGAGAGTGTCTCAGGCCTGCTGCAACAACTCTTCTGCAGAGCCCCTAATATAAAGTGATACACTCTGGATGTGGGGGAGAAAACTTCTTTCATTTGCCTTTATTTTCTCTTCTTCCCTTAAGAAGTAATGATAGAGTCCATTTTATGGAGTAATCAGAGTGGAACAATGGCAGGTGTTTATTGAACACTCACAAAGTGCCCAGCACTCCAGACAGCAGCGGCAAAACACGGAGACATGGCCCCTGCACCCAAGAGTTTATATATTAGCTTAAAAATGAATTTAATGTGTAAATAAAAGCAATAACAATGGTTAGAAGGTGAGACATGGTAGTTCACAGTTACTGGGTAAGATAACAGTTGGCCTTCGAATGGAATGTTCAGGAAATGATTTTATATCAGCCAAGGGCACACATTAGCCCAGCCTGCATTTGTCTGTCATCTGCTGCCCTCCACCCCCACCCTCCTGAGCTCTGCTGGCCCAGCACCTGGAGCTTTGGTGTGAGTGCAGTGTTCCTGTCTCAAGCTCCAGCTGAGCAAGTGAATAATCAAGGTGCCAGAAGGATCAGCAGGCATCCTCAGGATGGAGACTGATGCAGGATCCCTACAGGCCCCGCTCTCCCATGTCCTTCCCAGGCTCATCACTGCCCGGATGTTCTTCTCCCACCTGGCTTTCACCGTCCCTTTTATTTCAAACCCTGGAAGGTTTTCTCACCTTTTAAAAGTTAATCAAGGAGCACGTGTGGTGCGAAACACATGGAGAAACCTCTCCCTGAGATGAAAGAGAATGTGGACGTTTTCCTCCAACCACAGCCTGAACTGATCGCCAGTGTACAGGAGGAGGAAGCAAGTGCCGTCCCTGCTCACGGGGGGAGGACGAGGACTGGTAGAATAAAGTGACCATGCAGAAGAATAGAATTACCAACTTACGTAATCACTTGTACTACAAAATCTTACATCTTCTTAGCAATTTGTACCTTTTACCCTTTGAGCAAAACGAAATGTCTCTGGATACTAAATTTTCATACCCTAAAAACTTAAATCCTAAATTGGCAAGTATCAAAATGCCAGGTCCTAAATCAATTTCCTTCATTCACTTATTTATATCCTGTTCTCATCTTTATATTTCTGGATGATTTTTAGGTTTATTTTTATGTTAGAGAACTGAAATATCATCAGGATATGAGATTTTTTTTTCCCTTTATCATGGTCAGCATTCAGCTTTGTGTTTCTGAAAATTGTTTTTTTTTTTCCTTTCAGTTCTGAACATTCTCTTCCAATCATTTCTTTGTTTCTTTCCTCCATTTTCTCTATTCTTCCTTTCATTACTTGGATTAAACTCAATTTATCTCTTAAATTGTATCTTACATTTTCCATGTCTTTTTTTATGCTAATAGATTTTGTCTACATCATTTTGCAGATCCCTAATTCAAATTTTTGCCACGAGAAGTTAAAATTTGTCCCCTACTGATTTTTCAATTCAGCATTTATAATGTTAATTCACAAGAATTCCTCCATTTTTACTAATTTTGCTTTTACTGTTATAGTTAGTTCCTGATTTATGGTTCCAATAGCCTCTCAAATCTCTCTGAAATCATTAAATCATTATAAGCTTTTTTCTCTTCTCTCATTTACCTGTTTCTCCCAGAATGTTTATCACTATACTTTTTCACAATGTTTATTTTTTCCAATGACTGATGATCCTTAGTGGTTGATTTATATTTATGAATGGACTGAATTGATTAATTAATGACAGGGTATGTCATTCCTGTATTTCTCTGCCATTATATAGATATTTTCTCGAAGGACTCTGACTTAAATAAAAGAGCCGTGTAAGCCAGTAAGGAATGTGAACAGTGTGTGAATGGAAATTAGTTTAACAGCATGCCTGCAAGAACGTGCACGCACACATACTGCCTTAGTCCGTTTTGTGCTGCTATAACAATACCACAGACTGGGTAATTTATAAAGAACAGAGGTTTATTTCTTACAGTTCTGGAAGCTGGGAAGTTCAAGATCATGGGGCTGGCATCTGGCAAGTTCCTTTGTGCTGTGTCATCTTATAGTGGAAGATGGAAGGGCAAAGTGGGAAGGCTGAACTTGTTTTTGTAAGGACCCCCTCCTAAGATAATGGCATTAATCCATTTGTGATGGTGGTGTCCTCATGGCCCACTCACCTCTTAAAGGTCCCACCTCTTAATACTGTTGCATTGGACATTAAGTTTCCAACACATGCTCTTGGGAGGACACATTCAAACCATAGCACAAGCACACATCATCATTGCCAAAAGGGAGGCGTGAATGACTTCGTTTCTTTCTGTCCCAGGCAAAGGTGATGTATTCCTTCTATCCTGCTACCCATGTCTTTCACGGAGGTCCAGAGCGACCTGATATTGAGGTCTGTTTTTGGTTCCACCCTGGAAATCCCCCCAAAGCAGGTGGTTCACTTCATTTAGAGTGCTCTTCTTGGGCTCATACATAGCTACGACCTGCTGTTCAGTGTCATGGGGGCTGGAGGGAGGTCTGGCTGGTTTAAGGAAATATTTTTACAGTAAATTATCCCGGCCATTGACCTTTGTATTTTTCACTCTGATCTTGTTTATTTGTTGTTTGTTTGCTTGCTTTTTGTGAATCTGGTTTTTCTTCAGCAATGTTGTCTTATGCTGTTCTTAGGCTGAACATGTCTCTCCAATTATCAAAGTGTTTACTTTTTATTTTCCAGGAATTTCTAATGATGTCTGAACATTAAAAATTATTAGCATACTTTGCTGGTTTCCAGTGCCATTTGGATCTCTTCTTCTAAAAATGTGTGCCTTCTTAGTACTGACAGATAAGCTGGGGGCAGGGGGAGTGCTGTGTTCTCCATCCTTGGTCCTGACCAAAGCTTTCTTGTGCTGCCTCTTGAGCATTGTCTCTACTTTAAAAAAGATATGTGTTTTTCTTATTAAAATAATGATACGATTTAGGAGAAAGTTAGAAAATACAAAGAAACTGTCTAAAAAAATAACAGTTTTGAAGGTCTCATGTAACAGTTTATGATTTCATTAATATCCAGTAAATAAGTTTAATTTTGCAAAAAGTTGCTTCAATCATGGAACATAATATTTGCATCTTATTTGGGGGAGTGCCATGTATTAGAAATGCTGCTAAATCTTGGAGCTCATGCACAAGGCCTACAATGCAGTCCATCATGATCAGAAACCCAGTCTCCAAATACACTTTTGGCATAATGAAAATCAGAGCTTTTCCAATATTCACTGAATGGAAATGAAATATTTGGTTCACTCCTATGTGTTCATGAGGTGATCAATCTAATGTTTTTCCAGTTTCATAACTGAAAAAAAAAACTAACTATTCTTGTTATTGATTTGTAAACCATTGCAAAATACAGTCATAAAGTCTGACTTTAAAACAGCATGGTCTTATCAGTAAGCTGCATCACTTAGTCAATTAAAGGTTTACTTTTCTTACAAAACAAGAAGCTCAGTGTAGATAGACCACGGCTTATATGGCTGCCCTAGCATGGATCTACAAACTTTTCCATCTTTCCATTTTGCTTATGGGCTAGGATTTAATACTTAAAGGGTGTCTGGGCATCTCGGGCACCATGTCTATGTTCCTGGAAGAAGCATCGGGCAGTTGATTTCATCCACTTTAACAAGAAAACTTTGTGGGTAGTAACCATCACACGATCACACTTAGTCTTTTTAGACACACTGCATCTTGGAGCAAAATCATGATTTCATAAGTTAAAGAAGAAGGGAAAAGTGGATTTTGGCAGGCAGCTAACAGTGTCTGCTTCTGAGATTCTATTATAGCACATGACATTTATGAGGATTAATATAATTATGGACGAATTGTTAAGTGATATTATCAATGCACAGGTAGTCATTAACTCTGTCTCCAAACAGCTATATGTATGTACACAAACTGTAGTGTAATGCATAATTGAACACAATCACGTTTGGAAAAATATGTCTGGATAAAAATGTCTTTCATTTCTTTCATTAGCCAGGTAATACTTGTGACAACCATACTACACAGTTGGATGGCACCCAGGAAGAAAAAGAGCTACCAGAAATGATCAAAGCAAGTGTTCCTATGGTAAGTTATAGCAGGGAACTGGGGGTAGGGATAAAAGAAGCAGCCATTCATACTACACAGTTGGATGGCACCCAGGAAGAAAAAGAGCTACCAGAAATGATCAAAGCAAGTGTTCCTATGGTAAGTTATAGCAGGGAACTGGGGGTAGGGATAAAAGAAGCAGCCATTTCGTCAAGACAATCATGCAAAACTTGAAAAAAATGTAACATAATTAAGGTGGCTGGACAGCCACAGCTGTCAACATACCTATTTACTTTTAATCAATTCGTAAGAGAAATATGCAGCAGTGAATGCACCCAATTTTAATTGGTAAATTCACAAATAACTGCATATTCTATAAAAACAGGTACATACCCAGAAAACCAGTGACGGTGAGCATTTCTTTTTTTGACAGATTTTGTATCTTTACATTTTTTCTTTAAAAAAAGTTCTCTTAGAAGTGTTGGTACCATAGTTACAAGTCTGCCTGCTGGAGGAGCGGCAGGCATCCTCAGGTTTTGACATCAGGTGCCCGATTTCTGATGATACTTTAATCCTAGGTGTCTACTTCCCCTCTCCCTTCCCTATTTCCTTCCCTTTCCCCAGCCGTCCCCTCTACTCCTCGCTTCCCAGAGGAGAGCAAAGGCAGTCGGCCTGAGGATGATGAGCAACCCTCTGTCAATGTGCAGCAGGGAAAGGTTGCTTTATTATGGTTTGTCTGTGGTCTTTTCTCATGTCTGTTTCTACTTGCAGTCCTATCCTCTCCTTTGGTAGAGTTATATAATTTATTTTCCCTTTTATTTTTCCATCCTCATAGTCCCTCTCCTAATTTCCTCCCAGGCAGAAAAAAGCAAAATGGTGAATCCTGATGGGTTCTCTCTTCCCTGCTGACAGGTGTGGGGAAGAGAGTTTTCCCTTGAAGGGCAGTCGTGTTGAACCCAGGTGTGGCTGCTCACACTTTCAGTCTTTTTCTTTCACAGTTTGGAGAAGATAGCAGCAGTCATTTCCAAAATTTTCTCCCATTTGCTTAATCTTTGTTGGTGCTATTTTGATGAGATGTTAGGTGGATTTTAGAAAAGAATCCACATTATTCCTAAAGTCTGTCTGTCTGATCATCACTTGTGTGAATGCTATTGATATTATTTTTTCCTATTTTTTAGTTATATTTTGTTGATTTTACTAAGTTTTGGGAGAGAGAGGCTTGTTCATCTGGTTTAATCCTCCCATTTTCTCCCAGGTTATAATCCTGCTATTTACAGAAATAATGTAGAACTCCTAGCTTTGATATTAAAAATTCTCCACAGTCTGCTCCCTGCTGCTATTTCCAATCCTTACTTAGTTCCTTTGAATTAACTACACAAACCTTCACCTTTTGAAAACAAATCAACTTTGTCTTTCAGGAACATACCCTGAGTGTCAAAATTTTGGTAGGTCTTTTCTTGCCTTTTAGAATAGACAAAAGATTTGAACTGACACTTCACCAAAGAAGATATATGGATGGCAGAAAAGCTCATGAAAAGGTGCTCAGTGTCATTAATGATTATGCAAATGAGCCACAGTGTGACATCTTTAAATATCCTGTAGGATGACTAAAATTAAAAAGACTGACCATACCAAGCAGTGCCAAGGGTGTGGAACAACTGGAGCTTTTACGCATTGTTGGGAATGTAAAATGTTTTATTCATTTGGCAGCTGCTTAAAAGGTTAAGCATAATACCTGCCATAAGACCCAGCCATTCCCCATTTGTGGGGAATATATATCCATAGAAAGACTTACCCACAAGTCTTTATAGCAGCTTTATTTGTAATAGCCCCAAACTGAAAACAACCCAGATGTCCATCTACAGATAATTGGATAAACAAATTGTGATATACCCACACAAAGGAATACTGCTCAGCAATAACAAGCAACCAATTATTGATACATACAACATAGATGGATCTCAAAATAATTTTGTCCTATAAAATAAGCCAGACAAAAGAATATCTAATTTACATAAAATTATAGAAAATGTAAATTAACCTATAGTGGGGGAAAGAAGATCAGTGATTAGCCTGGGGACCGGGGGGTGGTGAGGGGGGAACAGTGAGGAGGGGCAGGAAGGACAGATTCCAGAGGGACATGAGGACACTTTTGGGGGTGCTGGTTTTGTTCATTATCTTGACGGTGGTAGTGGTTTTATAGGTCTATATATTTATCAAAACTCATCAAGTTGTGTGCTTTATACATTTAAAATGTGTGCAGTTACCTACATGTAATTATATAAATATATGTATATATAAATAAAACTTTAAAAAAGGAATTCATATAATGTTCTATGATTTCATTAACAGCTGACATATTTACTTTTGCAGTAAGCTATTTAACAATAAAGAAATAGTCTATTCATGTATCACATGTGATTGACCCTTGACTATAAATCTCAAATTTCACTAAACCCAGGCATTTACAAAAGGTTTACAATCCAATCTACAATCATCAGAAACCTGCTTTACAAATCACTTCTTATATAAATAACATAAGACATTTTCCTTATGAGCAGTCAACATAAATGAAATATTCAGTCAACATGTTAGTTGATTCAAAAGAAAATGTAATCACTGTAGTTTGTTTTCAATGTCTTATAATCACTTCTTATATAAATAACATAAGACATTTTCCTTATGAGCAGTCAACATAAATGAAATATTTAGTCAACATGTTAGTTGATTCAAAAGAAAATGTAATCACTGTAGTTTGTTTTCAATGTCTTAAATAAAAATCAAATAGCTACACTTGCTATTGATTTATAATTCACTGCTAAATATGATCATATCATCTGTTTAAAAGCATGCTACATCTGTGTTTGCTTCCTATAGAAGAAAATCTAAAGGACCTCAATTAAAACAAGTAGAAGTTTGTTTTAATCACAAACAAGAAATTGATGGTGGGTAGACTGAGTCTGGTACAACTGCAGAATAATGTGATGACAACCTTAATGTGGACTTGTAACTCTTTCCTTTTCATTTTGCTGCCTTAGCATGTGGATTTAATCACATGCTAAGTGGTTAGGAAACTGAACACCATGTTGATATCCTGTTAGGGACATGTGTCAACTTACTGTCCATTTTTAACAGAAAACCATAGCTCTCCTGGAAAACCTGTACAGTAGACTTTCTTTTCATTGACACACTGTTACACCTTTAGTATGCCATTATGGGTTCTTTTTTTCTTATTTTAGTTGCCTGAAACTCATTCCTTTATCAATAAGCTTCTCTAGGTTTTTTTGTTTACCCCTTCTGCAGCTTTTTGGCTTTTGTGATTTGGGATTTATTTTAATTTTATTGCTGGAGTTCTGAACTTTCACAAGGACCAGCCCTTTATTTCATTCATCCTAGTCAGCACTCAGTGAGTCCCTGCCATCTGAGAACAGTTTTCTGGACATTTTCTTCTATTACGTCTTTAATTATTTTTTCTCACGTTTTCTATGTCCCTCCCTTCTAGAATACGTATTAGATGGTTGTTGCTTTCCTTGGATTGAATTTCCATGTCTCCTAAGTTTTCTGTCATGTTAGTCTGTTTGCTCTGTGTTCTGGATTTCTTCAACTTTATGCTCCAAATTAGAATTTTTTTCTTGGTCATGATTGTGTTATTGTTTAGCTTGTCTCAGTCTTTGTGTAAATTTCTATAAACATATTCTTATTTCCTAAAGGCAATATTTTCTCTCTAATTTATGCATTATTGTAGCAGTATGTTCTTTATTCAAAGCAGCAATAACACCTTAAACCTCTCAGAGGGTAAGAATTAAATTATTTTTAAGGAATCAAATTATTATTATTTTTTAAATTGAGATACAACTTACAAACAACAAAAGTGTACACTTAGATATATAATTCAATTAGTTTGAACAAATGTTTTCTGCAGTTGATCAATATATGGATCATTTCCATCAACCCCAAAATTTCTCTCTGGCCCTTTTAATTTGATGGTCGTCCAAGACCTCTAGGCAAGCCGTGCTCTGATTTCTAACACCTTAGGTTGGTTTTGGTTTTCATAAAAGTCTAAATATAAATATAATATGGTATTTTGTGTCTGGCTTCTTTCATTCATAATAATTGTGATATTCACCCATATTATTGTGTGTTAACAGTAATTTGGGGGTTTTTTTTGTGGCTGTGTATCATTCTATTGGATGAATATACCACCAATGCATCCTTTCTCCTCTTTATGGACATTTGAATTGTTTCCATTGTTAACTAGTATGAACCGTGCTGCTATAAATATTCTTATACATGCATTTTGGTGGACACATGCACTCATTTCTGTTGGGTATATACTCATGAGTGGGATTGCTAGATCATAAGGTAGGCATATGTTTAACTTTAGTAGATACTGTAAAACTGTTTTTCAAAGTGGTCGTATCAATTTTTTACTCTCACCAACAGTGTGTATAAGTTCCAATTGCTCTACATCTTTTGGATGGTGGTAATCAGAATATGTATATATACATATACTCATATATATATTTGTGACTAATGCACTTTACATATTTCAACGTGTATATGTTGTACCTCAGTTTTAAAAAGTCGATTCAGAAAAGAGGGGTTCTGAATGTGAAGAAGTTTTAGGAGTACTTACCAATTTTGTTTAAAAATTTTAAAATGTATATCCAAAAATAATATATGAGAAAAACAAATGTCTAGATAAATCTAAAGAATTCTTTTAATAAATATAAAATTAAAATTCTAAATGATCAAAAACACATATTTGTGTCCACACACATCCAAATTCGGAGGGAACTCATGCGATCACCCATTTCTCAGTAAGACAGAAAAATGCCCAACCAAGTCATTAGAATCCATCCTGGAGAGTACCGTGCTGATTTAAGACTATCTGGAGAGAGATTGGAGGTGGATGACTAGGCTTATAAAAGCTGACCAAGGCCATTGACACATACTTGGTGAAGTTCAGTGGTCAAATTACCTTGCCAGCTCCTAATCTAGTTTGTTTCTAGGCTTCAGGCTCCTGGCAATGCCCGGTTTGACCTTGGCCCCTTCTTGTGCCCCACCCACAGGATCTGGGGCAGCTGGGATGCTCTGTCTCACTCTCCCACACAAACCAGGACCAACCCCCACATGTTCTGCCTTTCTTCAAGTGTATTGAATCAGATTCCTGAGCAAACTCTCTCAAAAGCATAACCACACAATTGCATGTTGAGGCCATCAGTGTAGGGAGGTAAGAAGAAGCAGTTTCTTCAAGACAGATTTAAAAGGAACTTGAACTACGATTGTAAAGAAACCACAGCTGCCAGTAGACCCACCAACCTTGTAACAATTAGGAAGAAGGAGACTCAGTACTCAGGAGTGAATAGATCTCAGTTAAAAAAGGACTTTGTGAGTTAGTAGCACTGTGGCTAGAAATCAAAGGATGTTTTTGCATGTGTCACGCATAGAGGAATTTGTTAACTGTGGTCCTCTTGTCTGAATTCATACAGAAAAAGACCAGAGATTTGATGATCTGGTTTAACTCTGCCGTCTAAACCCAGAAGTCCCATTTACCCACAGGACAAATTAAAACCCTTCATCCTGGTGTTGAAGGCTCTCCACCACAGCCTGCATTTGCAGCCTTAGTTCTCAGGAGTCACCCATGTGCACCCTTTCTCTTCAGACAGATTCTTTCACTTGGTCTTCAGTAACAGAACTTGTACCTTTTTTTTTTTTTTGCGGCTGGCTGGTGTGGGGATCCTCACTGATCTTGTGCTTTTCTTTGTCAAAAATTCTTGTAGCTCCCCCTTCCACCACCCCCACTGAAAATCCCCACTGGGTGTCTCTGAGCAGGTGCCCTGGCAGGGGCCATATGACAAACCCCTGCCCACAGATGGTGAGAGACCCCATCAAATGAGGCAGGAGTTCTCCTGTGGCAAGTTGATGGAAGGCAGCAGTTAGCACAGTNTTGTATAAATATACCACTAGAGGTATATCTGTTCATCTGATCATGGACATTGGAATTATTTCCAGTTTGGGGCTGATAGGAATCATGCTGCCATGAACATTCATGTAGTATAAAAGATGTGTATTCTCATTTCTCTTAGGTAAAGATGCCATATAATTCAGATTTTTGTCATACACAGCTACACACACCCCCATCACCCACAGCACTTACACTCAGCAAGGAATAATTTAATAAGTAAATCCAAAATAACTAAATTCTCTCTCCTTTAAAAAAAAAATTTACAGGCAGAAACAGCAACAGAGATTTGTATGGGTATCCTGCGTGGAGGATGTTGTCAATTAAACTTAGTCTTCCTGGGTGAGCTCACACAGAAAAATAACAGACTGACATGTAAATATTTATTTCAGTATTTTCAGTATCAATTAAGATATAAATATTTAGTGTTTTCCAGTTATTTTGCAAATGTAAACATCTCATGGGGAGAATACGTTAGCTTTTGGAATGTAGCAAATAGTGACTCAAAAAGGGAAGTGTGTGTCCCAGTGTGAGTACCATTTGGTCAGGGAAGTTGGGTGGCAGTGGTGTCCTCAGGTTTTAGATTTTGCCTCCAGTGGAGGGACAGCTTCTGACTGAAACAGTGGATCCTGGGTGTTTTTTCCTGTCCGGCCTCCCAGCCCCTTCCCCATTCCCTGTTTATCTGACCCTATCACAGCAGGAGGGTGATAAGATCCAACCAAAGATTCACAGCAGTCTCCTGTAGGTGTTCTACAAGGCAGAAGATACCACTTGCAGATGGAACTACAGTTCTCTGGGCCCCTAAAGTTTTCTGCAGAGGCATAAAGCTGGACTTTATTGATTCATGTAGGGAATTGTATGTTTTCTCTGCAGCTGAGTAGACCTATTTTCCCCAAAGGCCAAAATTGTTGATCGTGTGTTCATGTGAGTGGGGTGTGTAGAGTGTAGGCAGTAGGACACGCTGTCCCCAAATGTGAAACCAGCAAGGGAGATGAAGTCATTTATCGCTGCAGGCAAAGCCTA
>NW_007727831.1:38122-43439 GCF_000696425.1 Galeopterus variegatus | reverse complement strand
TTATTTGTTTCTTTTAAAAAAGTTATTTTAGCTCAGTTGGTTAGAGTGTAGTTTTATAACACCAGGGTCACAAGTTCAGATGCCTGTACCGGCCAGCCACACAAAAAAAAGTAAAACAATTATTTGTTCATTTTATAAAGTAATGCATACTGTCTATAGAAAATTAAGAAAATATGCTCAAGTGAAATGAAGAACAACAGTTTTTGAAAAGACAAAATATTTTGTGTTTTCATAAGTATCAGATATACTCAATTTTGCAGTGAGGTTCTTTGGGTAAAGAAAAGAATTTTCATGTCTTAATTTCAATAGTGCCATTGTACTCTATGGCAAAAATCTTAGTTCCACCTTTGTAAATGAAAAACCTTGTTACTATGGCTACTGAATTCTATTCACTACAAAAGATAGTCGTAGAATCTACTAAAAAATAAAATAAAATTAGACCAGTTAGGTTTGTGTTTGGCTGCATGTGATCAAAAAGTAGTTGTTTTGCATCACATGGAGTGCTTTCAGATATGGGCGCTGCAGGTCTGAGCGGGCAACTGCGTGGTGCTGTCTTCTTAGCATGGACAGAGCCAGGCTGGTTGTGTCCCTGCCGTCCTTGGCAGTGCCCACCATCCTTGTTTGTGCAGATGCCTGGCAGCTCTAGGCTGTCATCTGCTGTCCTGTCATGAGTGTATATCAGCTCACCCTATTCGTTTTATCATGAAAACCTCAGCTTTCTCAGAAGCACTTTCGATAAAATGACACTTAACAACTTGCTGGCCACACTTGTCACGGGGTCCCTCTTAGCTGCTTTTTTGATTTAACACCTAACTTCCTGGAAGTAAATCAAGATGTTAAGACAGATGGAGTTTGTGGCAGACAGTAACAGCAGTGTCTGTCACAGAGGCCAGTGCCCTTTCTGAGGGTCTGGCATTTAGGTGGCTCACAGTAATGCTGCCCTGATGGCTGGCCGCAGTCGCCCGTGCGCAGGCAGCCATAACTTCATATGTTACACACGTGCCTCACTATGTACACACGGTGGAATACACAGACACATTAGGAATATTTGCCTGAATAAGAATGGTGCTTTTATTTCTCCATTTAGCCAGATGATGCTTCTCTCAACAGTACTACCCTGCCCGGTGGGTCCCAGGATGAAGAAGGAAGTCTTGTGGTCTCCAAGAGTGGCTCCGTGGTAAGTCATCGCATAACCACACAATTGCATGTTGAGGCCATCAGTGTAGGGAGGTAAGAAGAAGCAGTTTCTTCAAGACAGATTTAAAAGGAACTTGAACTACGATTGTAAAGAAACCACAGCTGCCAGTAGACCCACCAACCTTGTAACAATTAGGAAGAAGGAGACTCAGTACTCAGGAGTGAATAGATCTCAGTTAAAAAAGGACTTTGTGAGTTAGTAGCACTGTGGCTAGAAATCAAAGGATGTTTTTGCATGTGTCACGCATAGAGGAATTTGTTAACTGTGGTCCTCTTGTCTGAATTCATACAGAAAAAGACCAGAGATTTGATGATCTGGTTTAACTCTGCCGTCTAAACCCAGAAGTCCCATTTACCCACAGGACAAATTAAAACCCTTCACCCTGGTGTTGAAGGCTCTCCACCACAGCCTGCATTTGCAGCCTTAGTTCTCAGGAGTCACCCATGTGCACCCTTTCTCTTCAGACAGATTCTTTCACTTGGTCTTCAGTAACAGAACTTGTACCTTTTTTTTTTTTTTGCGGCTGGCTGGTGTGGGGATCCTCACTGATCTTGTGCTTTTCTTTGTCAAAAATTCTTGTAGCTCCCCCTTCCACCACCCCCACTGAGAATCCCCACTGGGTGTCTCTGAGCAGGTGCCCTGGCAGGGGCCATATGACAAACCCCTGCCCACAGATGGTGAGAGACCCCATCAAATGAGGCAGGAGTTCTCCTGTGGCAAGTTGATGGAAGGCAGCAGTTAGCACAGTNGGGTCCCAGGATGAAGAAGGAAGTCTTGTGGTCTCCAAGAGTGGCTCCGTGGTAAGTCATCACATAACCACACAATTGCATGTTGAGCCCATCAGTGTAGGGAGGTAAGAAGAAGCAGTTTCTTCAAGACAGATTTAAAAGGAACTTGAACTACGATTGTAAAGAAACCACAGCTACCAGTAGACCCACCAACCTTGTAACAATTAGGAAGAAGGAGACTCAGTACTCAGGAGTGAATAGATCTCAGTTAAAAAAGGACTTTGTGAATTAGTAGCACTGTGGCCAGAAATCAAAGGATGTTTTTGCATGTGTCACGCATAGAGGAATTTGTTAACTGTGGTCCTCTTGTCTAAATTCATACAGAAAAAGACCAGAGATTTGATGATCTGGTTTAACTCTGCCGTCTAAACCCAGAAGTCCCATTTACCCACAGGACAAATTAAAACCCTTCATCCTGGTGTTGAAGGCTCTCCACCACAGCCTGCATTTGCAGCCTTAGTTCTCAGGAGTCACCCATGTGCACCCTTTCTCTTTAGACAGATTCACTCACTTGGTCTTCAGTAACAGAACTTGTACCTTTTTTTTTTTTTTTGCGGCTGGCTGGTGTGGGGATCCTCACTGATCTTGTGCTTTTCTTTGTCAAAAATTCTTGTAGCTCCCCCTTCCACCACCCCCACTGAAAATCCCCACTGGGTGTCTCTGAGCAGGTGCCCTGGCAGGGGCCATATGACAAACCCCTGCCCACAGATGGTGAGAGACTCCATCAAATGAGGCAGGAGTTCTCCTGTGGCAAGTTGATGGAAGGCAGCAGTTAGCACAGTAGACCACAGATGGAGGTGGCACGTGCACATGTTTCTGCAGGACAGTGGTTTCTCAATATCCATCTGAGAAACAGGACAGCTGATAATGTGCATGACACATTCCCAGGATATCCCCATTTTTTAGGGAGGGGATGCTATTAGCCCCATATTAGCTGTTCTGTTGTATTCTCAGGTTTTTGATTATGGGGTTGTTGTTTTCTTGTTGCATAGTGATCGTATAAGAAGAATAAAATAGCGTGAGTGAATTTTATCAATCAGTAACTTATCAATAACTGTGCAGGTTATGGCATAGACAGGCTGAGGGTCATCGACAATGTCTGACCCACTGGCTGTAAATCCAGCTCTTACTTTTCCATTTAAGACGATTCATTGGAATGAAAATGAGTGATTACGTTTCTATGTTAGAGATCATCTCAAATCCACCCCACTTATTAATGAAAACAAAGGAAGTCATTCAAGAACTCTGGTAACTACTGGAATAAGTAGGTACCTGCGATAAATCTTACACAATTGTGCTGTATTCCTGTGATGGAGACTGCTGCTCTAAGCCCTTGTCCAGGACCCTTTGTTTCCTGTCTCAGCTGGTGGCACCCATATGCCCAAGAGTCACCCCTACATGTCGGCCTCAACTCTGCCTACCCTCTACCCTCTTCTTTAATTAATAAACTATTTTTTGTTTGTTTTATTTGAAACATTTCACATTTACAGACAAATTGCAAGTACAATACAACAAATATTTTTCCTGAACCATTTGAAAGTGAACTGCTGACTTGATACCCTACTACATCCATATTTTTTAGTGTATAGTTTTTAGAAACAAGGATATTCTCCAACATTATCACAATACAACCACCAAAGTCAAATCATTAACATTGGTACAGCACTACCATGTAATCCTCAGACCCCGTTATTATCCCAGTAATATCCTTAGATATTAAGTTCAGAATCTCACATTGCATTTAATTGGCAAGTCTATTTAGTTTCCTTCAATCTGGAAAATTTTTTAGTCTTTCTTGAGCTTTGGAAGTGTTGACACATTTGAAGGTTACAGGCTAGATATTTTATGTAATATCCCTCAGTTTGGGTTTGCTAGGTATCTGCTCCTGATTAGATTTAGGCAATTCATATTGCCAGAGATACCACAGAAGTGATGCTGTGTTCTTCTCATTAAATCCTTTTATGTGTCACAGTCTTGATTTTTCCCACTCATGCTAATGTTCACTTGCTCAATTTCATTTTTGTAATCAATAAATATTTTGTGGGAAGGTACTTTAAGACTATGTAAATATCTTATTGTTTACTTTATCTGATGTTAATAATGTAGCCACTCCAACTGCCTTATGATCACTCACTTCAGCATGTTTTTCTGTCCTATTACTTTCTTTCTTAAAAAATTGTATTTTATTTTTTATTGAAACATACTTGATTGTACATATCTGTGGGGTACAGAGTTGAATAGCAATACCTGTGTGCAATATGTGGTGTTAAAATCAGGATAATTAGTATATTCAGTATTATACAATGAAATCATTTTTCATGGCCCTTTACCAATTCTCCCCTTCCCCCCTTCCCCTCCCCCTTTCTCACCTCTGGTAACTTCAGTTCTGTTCTCTCCTTTTGAAAGTTCAGTGTGTTGTTGTGATTGTTGTACCTTTCTTCTTTCTTTCTTTTTTTATTTCTTTTTTAGCTCCCACTTATGAGTGAAAACATGTGGTATTTCTCTTTTTGTTCCTCGCTTATTTCACTTAACGTAATTTTCTCCAAGTTTATCCACATTGCCGCAAGTGGCAGAATTTCATTCTTTTTTATGGCTGAGTAGTACTCCATTGTGTAAATATACCTCATTTTCCTTATCCAGTCATCCAATGGTGGACAGTTAGGTTGGTTCCAACTCTAGACTATTGCACATAGAGCTGCAATGAACATGGGAATGCAGGTATCCCTTGACATGATGATTTGCATTCCTTTGGGTATATACCCAGCAGTGGCATTGCTGGATTTTATGGTAGTTCTATCTGTAGTTGTTTGAGGAACATCCATACTGTTTTT
This sequence comes from Galeopterus variegatus, assembly GCF_000696425.1. Lineage (NCBI taxonomy): Eukaryota > Metazoa > Chordata > Mammalia > Dermoptera > Cynocephalidae > Galeopterus > Galeopterus variegatus. The sequence continues at coordinate 38,622 of NW_007727831.1, read as the reverse complement.
CATAATGGCTGCACCAAATTTANTCTATCTGTAGTTGTTTGAGGAACATCCATACTGTTTTTCATAATGGCTGCACCAAATTTACAGTCCCACCAACAGTGTAGGAAGATTCCCCTTTCTCCACATCTATGCCAGCATTTGTTATTGTTTTTTTGATAATAGTCACTCTAACTGGGGTGAGATGATACCTTAATGTGGTTTTGATTTGCATTTCCTTGATGCTGAGTGATGTTGAACATTTTTTCATGTGTCCGTTGGCCATTTGCATAACTTCCTTTGAGAAATGCCTATTCAGCTCCTTTGCCCATTTTTTGATCAGGTTATTTATTTTTTCTATTAAATTGTTTCAGCTCCTTGTATATTCTGGCTATTAATCCTTTGTTGGATACATACCTTGCAAATATCTTCTCCCACTCTGTAGGTTGTCTTTTCATTCTGATGTTTCTTTTGCTGTGCAGAAGCTTTTTAGTTTGATATAATCCCATTTATTTATTTTTCCT
>NW_007727831.1:33504-36265 GCF_000696425.1 Galeopterus variegatus | reverse complement strand
TTGTAGTTTTCATTGGAGAGCTCTTTCACCTCCTTGGTTAAATTATTCCTAGGCATTTTATCATTTTGGTGGCTATTGTAAACGGGCTTGCTTTCTTGATTTATTTTTCTGCTAGTTCATTGATGGAGTATTAAAATGCTGCTAATTTTTGTGTGTTGATTTTTATCCTGCAACTTTACTGAAATCATTTATCAATTCTAAGAAGTTTTTGTAGAGTATTTAGGCTTTTCTATATACAGGATCATGTCACCTGCAAACAGGAACAGTTTGTCTTTTCCAGTCTGGATGCACTTCATTTGTTTCTCGTGCCTGATTGCTCTGGCTAGTATTTCCAATACTGTGTTAAATAGGAAAGGTGAGAGTGGCCATCCTTATTTTCTTTCCATTCTTAAGGGAAAAGCTTTCAGCTTTTTCCCATTAAGGATGATATTAGTGGTGTAGGTTTGTCATATATGGCTTTTGTTGTGTTCAGATACTTCCTAACATTCCTAATTTGCTGAGAGTCTTTATCACAAAGTATGTTGAGTTTTGTCAAATACTTTTTCTGTATCTATTGAAATGATCATATGGTTTTTGTCCTTGATTTTGTTGATGTGCTGTGTCACATTTACTGATTTGCATATGTTGTACCATCCTTGCATCTCTTGGTTGAATCTACTTGTATAATTTTTTTGATGTGTTGCTGTATATTCTGTTTGCTAATTTTTTTTTTTTTTTTTGTCCTTTTTGAGACGGCCGCACCGCGCTCAGCCAGTGAGCGCACCGGTCATCCCCATATAGGATCCGAACCCTCAGCGGGAGCGCCGCTGCGCTCCCAGCGCCACACTCTCCTGAGTGTGCCACGGGCTTGGCCNTTTGGAATAGTTTGAAGAGAATTGGTATTAATTCCTCTTTAAAGGTTTGGTAGAATTAAGCTGTAAAGCCATACAGTCCTGAGCTTTTCTTTTTGGGAGACTGCAAATTACTGCTTCAGTCTCATTGCTTGTTAGTGGTCTGTTCAGATTTTCTGTGTCTTTTTGGGTCAGTTTTGGTAATTTTTTATGTGTCCAGAAATTTATCCATTTCCTCCAGGTTTTTAAATTTGTTGGTGTATAGTTGTTTACAGTAGTCTGTAATGATTTTTTTCTATTTCTGTGGTATCAGTTGTAATGTGTCTTTTTTCATTTCTGATTTTATTTATTTGGGTCTTCTCTCTTATTTTTTTAATTAGCCTAGCTAATGGTTTGTCTATTTTATCTTGTCAAAAAACCAACTTTTTGTTTCACTGATATTTTGTATTGTTTTTTGGGTTTCTATTTCATTTCGTTCTCCTCTGATCTTAATTATATCTTTCCATCTACTAATTTTGGGGTTGGATTGTTCTCATTTGTCTAATTCTTTGAGGTGTACCATTTGGTTGTTTATTTGAAATCTTCCTATTCTTTTGATCTAAGTGTTTATTGCAGTAAACTTTCTTCTTTGTACTGCTTTTGCAGTGACCCACAGGTTTTGGTACAATGTGTCTTTATTTTCATTAGTTCAAGAATTTTTTTGATTTTCTTTTAAATTTCTTTTTGGACATATAGGTTATTCAGGATAGTGCTGTTTAATTTCCATGTATTTGTATGGTTTTCATAGTTTCACTTGTTATTGATTTCTAATTTTATTTTATTTATTTATTTATTTATTTATTTATTTATTTATTTTGTCCTTTTTGAGACCAGCCGCACCGCGCTCAGCCAGTGAGCACTGTGAGCGCACCGGTCATCCCTATATAGGATCCGAACCAGCGCCGCACTCTCTCAAGTGCGCCATGGGCTTGGCCCTTGATTTCTAATTTTAATCTGTTGTTTGAAAAGACACTTGAAATGGTTTTGATTTTTTAAAATTTATTGAGACTTAATTTGTTACCTAATATGTGGTCTATTGTTGAGAATATTCCATGTGCTGATGAGAAGAATGCATATTCTGTTGGTAGATGAAATGTTCTGTAGATATCTGTCAAGTCCAGTTGGTCTAAGATGTGGTTTAAGTCCTATGTTTCTCTGTCGATTTGTTGCCTATTTGATCTATACAATGTTGAGAGAGGGATGTTCAGGTCTACTACTGTTATTTTATTTGGGTCTGTCTCTTTCTTTAGGTCTAATTGTGTTTGCTTTATATATCTGGGTGCTCCAGTGTTGCGTGCATATATGGTTATGATTGTTATGTCTTCTTGCTGGATAGATCCCTTTATAATTACATAATGGTCTTCTTTGTCTCTTTTTATGGTTTTTTGATCTATAGTCTATTTTGTATGATAGAAGAATATCTATTCCTTTTCATTTTTTATTTCCATTTGTGTGGTATATCCTTTTCCAGCCCTTCACTATTAGTCTGTGTGTGTCTTTATAGGTGAGGAGAGATTCTTGTATAGTTGGGTGTAGCTTTTTAATCCAGTCAGCTAGTTTGTGTCTTTTGAGTGGGGAATCTTAGTCCTGGCATTTGATCAATTTTAATTTGGGCATTTTAAATATCTTCTGTTTCTTTTTTTCCCTTTTATTATTTGTCTTCAGTGTTTTGAGGTAGTAAGGTGCAATTTCTTTCTCTTTCTTATTTGCATTATTGTTCTACCAGTGGTTTTGTTCTTTCTTGTGTATTCGTGGCAGTGATTTTTGGGTTTTAGATTCCAGATGCAGGACTCCCTTTAAGATTTATTGTGGGGCTCGTTGTGTGATGGTAAAAACCTGTAGTTTTTGTTTGTCTTGGAAATACACTATTTCTCCCTCATTTCTGAAGGATA
>NW_007727831.1:11702-33348 GCF_000696425.1 Galeopterus variegatus | reverse complement strand
TTTTTCTCTTTTAGTATTTTGAATATACCATCCCATTCTCTTCTGGCCTATACAGTTTCTGTTGAGAAGTCTGCTGTTAGTCTGATGGGGACTCCCTTACAGGTGACTTGATGCTTCTCTCTTGCTGTGTTTAGGATTCTCTGTTTGTCTTTGAGTTTTACCAGTTTTAGTATAATGTGTCTCAGAGAGGACCTTTTTGGATTGATCTGTTTAAGCCTCCTTAATATGAAGGCCCATGTTTCTCTCTATAACTGAGAAATTTTCTGCTATTATTTTGTTAAGTAGATTTTCAGTGCCTTTTTCTTTCTCCTCTCCTTCCAGAACATCTATGTTTCAGATGTTTGTGTGCTTGAGGTTGTCTGCTATCTCTCGTAGATTTTTTCTTTTCTTTCTTTCTTTTATTTATTTATTTGTTTTTTTGTCCACTTGAGTTATTTCAAAAAGACTATCTTCAAGATCAGAAATTTTTTCTTCTGCTTGCTCTAGTCTGCTTCTTAAGCTATTGGTTGTGTTTTTTATTCTGATGAATGACTCCTTCAGTTCCAGGAGTTCTGCTACATTCTTTTTTAAAGTATTAATCTCTTCATAAATTTTCTCCTTCAGATCCTGGATAGTTTTGCTCAGTTCGTTGTTTCATGTAACTGCATCTTTTTCTATATCGAGTTTCCTTAAGACTTTTACTCGGAATTTCCTTTTAGTCATTGCAAGTATTTCCTGTTCTATGGGGTCTGATACTTGAGAGTTATTGTATTGCTTTGGTGGGTTCATCTTTTCTTATTTATTTATTTATTTTTTTTGTATTTCTAGTATCTCTACATTGATGTCTGGTCATGTGGTAGAGCAGTTGCTTCTTCTGTTACTTTGGAGTGGGCTTTGAGGAGAGAGACTTTCTCCTGTAGATGTGTTTTATATTAACCATTGAGTAGAATGTTTTACCATTTGTTCTGGATAGACACAGTAGTGTAGTCTCTGTGTGGGTACCTAGGCTGTATTCAATGGAGTTATGTGAGTGCTTCTGTTGCCTAGGCACTAGGGCACTTAGTGATTCCTTGCTGAGACTAGTGACACTTTTTCCCTGGGCTCCTCTATTAACTCTCCTTTGTCGATGCAATTGAGAGGTCTGTGGGCCTCCTATTTAGCAGTGGTGGCTGCTGCTGTGGTGGTAAGCCATCCTTGTGGTGAAAGTGGCTGTGGGGGTGGCTGTTATGTACTTCCCATGTGGCAGTGGTGTCTGCAGCAGTGGCAGGGGCTGCCCACAGCTTCTCAGGTCCCTGCATGTGCTCCTTGCCTTCTGCCAGTTTGCTGGGGGGCTGCTTGCCAGCCACTAAGAACTATTTTTTTGGAGCAATTTTACGTTCATAGCATAACTAAGTGTTAAGTACAGAGATTTCCATATAAACCCTGTCCCCCCACACACATAACCTCCCCCCACAGCAATATTTTCGAAGAAGTAACTAGCCTTAATTAATTAAGCTTTTTGAATTGCAATAATTTATTTACCCTTTATTTATATTTTTATTCTTTCATGATCCACTTGGATAATTTTTTCTAGTCTCATGGATTATAAACATATCATACTTATTTTTAATTTTATTTGCATTTAAGGATAAAAACTTCTGAATAATACCTTGACAACTCTTAAGGACATTTAGTATTTAATCCTCTCATTTTCTGATATTTAGGTTATAATTCCAGATGTGATTTGTTTTTTAATTCAAGATGTCATTGGAATGCCTTTAAATTCATGTTTGGATAGATTTTGTAACTGTTTTGTTTTGTTTTTAATTTCAAATGCATTGCATATCTATCAGTGAATGTAGCTTATTATTAAATTTCATCTCTGGGGAATTTGGCACAGTGTTTGCAAGATGTGAGTTAATTCTGGCCTCAGGTGCAGAAGAGAAAGATGAGGAACTTCATTGACTCTATTTTCTCAAGCACGGGCACCTTTAGTACATAGAGTTATACATAGACTCAAACCATGAGCAAAACCAACCAGATAGTCAGGGATGCCACAAACATATTTTGAGTCAATGAATTTCTCCTGTAAATAGTGAACAGAGTGTTGAAAATGTTTATATAGTTTATATTTAATATGGAGGACATATCAGATAACACTAGCCAAAGTCCAGTTTTAAGCTAAACTACAGTTTAGAATTTAAAATAATAACCCCTCATACTCTGCTCTCCAATCCTAGCTCTGTATAACTTGGCTGCAGAGCAAGTTTCATCAGAGGGAAAGCACTGTCTTTCCTTAGCAGTGAAAGCCCTGGTGGGCACAGTAGGGGAACAGTAAGATCAGTTATGAACAAGCCAGGGAAGGTTGTTGTAAACAGGGGTGACCTTTATATTTGAAATACATTAAAATCACCAGTAAAATTAAAATGATGATAGTCTTAACATTATATTTAATGGGCGAATGGACGTTTTAAAAAGATATATGCTAAGCGTCTAGCCTTTCCACTCAACCGCTTCAAAACCCAAGGACATTTGTTGGCAGCTCATCTTCCTCTTTCATTTTCACCATGTCATTCCCCTGCTTTAACAGGAGAGTGCTCCTTTGTTTGTTTGTTTTTTTCATTCTTTTTATTTTTAACCTTTATGATTCTGAGTCTCAACTCCTCTACCTGTCTTTCAAAACCTCCCATAAATTGAGCTGACTCTTAATTTATTTCTTATTTATTTCCTAATACCACAGCTCAACTCCTAGCACACCAGTGTCTGCATGATCTGTGCTGAAATGCCTCACATATTTTCATTCCTGAAATTTCTACTTTATTTCCAGTCTGAATGCCTTTGCCTGTCTCCTCTGCCTTTGAATGTCCTCCATCATTCCTTGAGATCCAGCTCAAGTTCAACCACCTCACCAGTGAGAACCTTCTGGGCAGCACCTCTTCCTTCCCTCTCCATCACTCTCCAATGACACTTATAGAAATTAGCTCTTCACAGTGGATCGATCGTCTTTTAGTAATGTTTCATAAATGTTATTCTGTTCTCCTCATTGTAAGTAGCTCAAGAACAGGGATTACTACTTTAACTTCTGCTTCCCCTAAGAAAGCCCCACAATAATTTACATTACACACAGTAGGTACCGTTCAGTACAATATGCTGGTTAGAGGCCAGTTAAGTCAACTCAGCAGTTGACGCTTCTCCACTTTACAGATCAAGAAATTGACACTCAGTAGGAGTAAATATCCCAAACCATCAGCTTCAAGCCCTACACAAGTAAAAACTCTTACCAGTTTTCAGAGGAGTCTTCTTTCCCATTAGGTGAGTTATTTCAAAATCTGACAAAGCATTTCTTTGTTGGAAAACTTAAGAAAACCACTGGAAAGTGTTAAGGATTTTACTGTATGGGTAATCTTTTCTGTAATGTTAGTTTTAGAGCCACCAAAAATCTGACTGACAATAACTGTGTGGCTCTAGACCTTTTTTTTGTCATTTCATTCTTCCACCAATTACAGGAATTGGGTATCTTTGTTTGAATAATTGGCCATCTCGTTAGTTTTAGAGCCACCAAAAATCTGACTGACAATAACTGTGTGGCTCTAGACCTTTTTTTGTCATTTCATTCTTCCACCAATTACAGGAATTGGGTATCTTTGTTTTAATAATTGGTCATCTAGTCACATGCTTTTTACACAGTTAGAAGGGTATCATCTCCTTTGAAATAAAGTAGGTATAAAAAGAGAACACGAGGCTCAGAATTTTAGATTCCCATATGTAATTTGTAGCACATGATTAAGGACCTTTCATGAAGCAGGCGTTGTTATTGCTAAATAAATATGAAAGTAAAAGAAATAACATCAAGCTTTGGAGGAAAAAAACATTTTATGTGTGAATAGGCATATAACAGATTCTCGATGAAATGGCAGAGTTTTACTGCCACACATATCCACATATAGTAATTTCTGCATTAAAATTTATAGGATTTGCATGTAAATGTTTTTTGGTAGGATTTGTATGTAAATTTTTTACTGGTTCTCATCTAGACCTGAGCAGTAATTTGCTGTGCAGAGCTCTACAAAGATACCCGACTTCCAATAATATTGCAGGGGTATTCAGTGCTTTGGTAGGATCTCAATGAAGAAAGTAGCAAATTAGTTAAGAGAGGAAGATGAATTAGAAAAGATATGAAAATTTTTGTTAGTTATTATCACTCTATTTTGCTTTGAGGGAATTAATACACTAATATCATTAAGGCAAAATACATCAAGATTAACAAATGATGTTATGATTATTAAATTATGTGACATCAAGCATTATAATTTCTACATCTTAGCAGAGGTATAAGTAGCAAATGTTTAAGAGCTAAAATGTCACAATTATATTGATGTTGACATAGATCCCTTTTGAGAAACCTGTGATCTGTACATGTCTGAACTGAATGCAGAAACAAAGGAAATTAGATGCACGCCCTTCATGAAATCAAGAATTGCTTTTTTGTGAAAAGAACTCTTGTATACTGCAGAATATAAATCAGGTTGAAATGTGGAGTAGACTGTATTTATGGTAAAATGTATTGTATTCATTTTCCCTTGCTTGAAGGCTATACTTGAGACTATTCCCGATATACCAGTTCATGCCAATGGATCACCGGATTGTGGACAGTCAGTTGAGAATGCAGTGAGTGGTGAGTGGCATAGACTCCTATTGAACTTAAGCTGTGTCTTCTTGCTCTTGTTCTGACACTCAATAGTTAGCAGTGAATTTCTAGAAGCAAAATGTGTGTTTTTCTCCCCATTATGATTCTTTGGCTTCCAGCACTCACTCTTCCAAACCACCTCCAAACACCCCATTCTGTCACTCAAGATGAAATTAATTGAGCCAAATTGGAAGCAGAATCTTTTCTGCCTTCACTACTACCACATCATTTAGAAACTTCTCACTTGGGTAGTGACTTTGATTTGAAGGCTCTTTCACGAGTAATCTGGGTCTGCTCAACAGTTGCAAGGAGGTCAAGAATCCCTAATTACTGTTCAAGTGTGGGCAGCCCTGGAGCAGCCTGTGATGTACATGGTTGCATGGTTTGATTTTACCTGGGTATCTTCCACTTGAGAGTTGGGTTCCTTTAATGGGATCAGTATGGAATCTCAAATCCTCCTTGAAGGAAATAGGCCCCTTCAGGCCATACTTTTGTGATTCCTCCAAGTTTTTCCAAAATATGTGCACTTATCTTGTAAACAACTGAGCCCATACTTTCAGCATTAGCTTCAAAAATCAAAGAAGTTGATATTTTGAAAATGTTCTAAAATTGATTGTGCTGATGGTTGCACAGCTCTGTGCATATACTAAAAACCAATGACTTATACACTTTTAAGTGTGTGAATTGTACAGTGTGTGAATTCTCTCTCAGTAAAGCTGATACTAAAAAAAAAAATCAAAGAGAGAGGATTTGCCAGAGATTATTCCAAATCATTCTATTTGCTGCCATACTGTAATTTAGTTCAAATCATGCTACTAAAAGATAGGAGTCTACATGGAGTGGTCCCATGGTTTGGAGTATTGGCCTGTGTCATCACTGATCTCCAAAGAATCTGTCCATAGACCTTAAGAAGTTAGAGCACGGTGTCAGAGTTTATCTTCCTCTGTTTTGAATGAAAGCTTCTGTATGATGAGTGAAAATCATAACTCACTCTGCCATTTTCTGAGTTTTGCTGCATCTATTTATTGTATTTTCAATAAGTATTACTATTCAGAATTTTTAAATCTGTTGACTTAAAAATTTCTCCACCTAACTTTTAATATATAATTAATTATGTCTTCTATTAATTCTGCCTTTTGTTTCTTTGTTCTCTTTGGTTGTCCTCTAGTCAGTGTCTACAGAAGAGGGTGAAGAGAATGAATCAAATGATTCTGTACTTTGCGTGGAAACAATTTTGCCAAGCAATGAAACAAGATAACCAACCATAATATTAGAAATTGGAGTTTAGTTAGCATTGCTCATATTGATTTATGGATTCACTTGTTTTTGGTTGAGGAATCTTTTGTTTTAATTTCAGGCTACCTTGAAAAAAGCATTTAGATGGGGCATTGCTTGTAACCCAGTCAGATTTTTCTTTATGTATCTTATACAAGGTTAGGTAACCAATATCAAATTACAGAAAGTCAGATTAATTCCCCTAAACAAACCTACCAATGAAATTCAAATTGTATTTGAGCAAATCTTACGAGGCAGATATTTCACCCCAATAATAATAACATTGGGTCCAGGTGGGCTTTTGATATCATAAGAATATGTAGAAATACCTTATTTTTGGACTCTTCTCTAATAATCTTCTCTAATAACCTTCATGAGACATAAAAATCTAGAATTTAGAAAATCAGATTAAATAGAAAGTTTGTTTGGAAAATGATGATAAACATTTGTTCATCTGGGAGTCTACTGACACCAAATTATTGTTTAGCTGAACTCCTCTGGGTGAGTCTGATGCTTATTCTTGGATGTAAACATTCTAACATGCTTGTGGATTAACTTGTAAACATTTTGTGCTTATTTTACAGTAAATAGTATTGCTTAATTAAATGGCCTGTTAAATATTCTGTATCCTTTGTTATTTTAGATGATGATTATCTGGAAAAGAACATTTCACCAGAGGCTGAAGAGCTTTCGTTTGAGGTATCTTATTCAGAAATGGTTACAGAGGCTCCAAAAAGAAATAAACTTAAGAAGTCAGAGATAAAGAAAGAAGAATATGCTTTAACTGTAAGTGAAACTTTTTGGGGTTATTCCAGGAACTGTGACTTCTCCATGGGACAAAACTAGGATTTTTTAAATTAAAATATCTCTGCGTGTGTGCGTGTATACCAAGGGTTGGGGATGCTGGGCACCAGTGCTGTGTACCACCGTTTGGAGTGTTATTTGGGGCACCATTTGTTGTGCAGTGCACAGCCTGCCTTGCTGTACTGGCAGCCCTGGGTCAGGAAAAGTTATTCAGTGCTTGAATACTGTTCTACAGATGAAATGGGATTTTCACCTGGCTTGTGAGCGTTCTTGCAATTTATATCCTTACTTCACTTAGAAGTCAGTGCAGACCCTACCTATATGTACTTGTGCCTCTATAAGCCACATATCAGAAAGAGGTACTATAGAAAGTCACAGTCATAACAATAAGAAGTGTCATAGGATAGGCACTTAAAAACGCATCAAAACCAATTCAAGAATGTACACTATTACAGGGAGTGCAAATGGATCTATATGCTTTGTTATCCTGAAATCCTCATTATATATGTCCAGGATATTATATCCTGAAAGCCTAATATAGAACTATGTTGCATCGATCTGTTTGCTATTCAGTAAATGCACGTGTGAAGAGTTCATGATGTGGAATCCCAAATCTTCTGTGTGGATCAGGGCTGTAGGCATGATGAGCAGGGCTCAGGCAGTTGCAGAGCTAAAGGAATGGGTCATCTCAAAACAGACAAACTCTTTGCACCAGGTGACCTGGACCATTCCCAGACAACCACCCCATGATGGAGGAGAGGAAGGGTACAGGGAAGAGCTCTAAGACTCACCCAGTGCCTTGTATGGGTCTGACACTCCACCAGGTGTTCTAGTTTTAAGGTGGAACCCTAGTGATTACTCTCGTTTTATAGCTGATGAAACTGAGGCCCAGAGAGGCTAAATAACATGCCTAAAGCCCCAAAGCTAGTAGGAAAGAGGCAAAAACGATTTAAACCTAAGAGCATCTAACTCCAAAACCCTTCCTGGTCCCTAAGCAGGCCCCAGGTTGGAAGGTAAAGTGGTGTTCTAGGACAAAGAGGGAAGCCAGTAGAACTGTGGTTTCTGGAGGAGCTCCACCTTATTTTTAGAGAGAGTCATCCAAGAAGGACACTGGCCTCAGGTCTCCTGAACAAACCTCCTGAGGCTTGGCTCCCCTGGGTGCAGGTCAGCCTCCCATGAAGAACTTCTCATAGGGTTTAGCACACAGCAATTGCTCTATGAATAGTGGCAGATTGGTTTATATTGTTGTTATATGTTACTGTTACATGTGGCCTTGGTCTCAGAGAGAAGGTGAAATAACTAAACATTTCATAGCACAAGGTATGCCCCAAATCACATCCTACATTTGTTGTTTAACTCTTAAATTCTCATGGTTCCAAGGAACAATTGTTGAATAAATGGATCGATGCAGTAACCCTCAAATGGTAGAGGGTTTAAAACCTCCACAGGGAAGCTCCAGTGTAGAGAGCCCCAGTAGACGATGTGTATTTTACACAACTGTAATTTACACGACTGTAGGATTTTTCTACTTTAGCATTTTTTTCAACACCAGGTTTTCTGAGAGGAAAGTGTACCTGTGGATATTATACTCGTACAGAAACAATCTCGCTTTCACCATAGACCTGGCCGCTTAGATTCTTCACTGTATTTCTGGATTGTTGAAAGATTTGTTGTTGTCATTGCTTTAGTGTATTCTGTTTCTTACTGTGGAAATGGAGAATATAACAGTATCATTGTCTTCAAAATGATAGTAGAATTATTGGCACTTTCTGTACACTTTGCTTATTAATGAACTTGGAATTACCTAAATTTGATTTTTAAGGTAGAATAACTAGTTTCAGCAAGCATGGGTAATGAGTTTAAATTGGGGAATTACTGAGAGTCTTTTAAATTACGCAGTGCAGGGCCGGCCCAGTGGCGCACTGCTACAGTGCACCGCTTGGGAGCGCGGCGGCGCTCCCGCCGAGGGTTCGGATCCCACGTACAAACCGGCCGCTCACTGGCTGAGCAAGGTGCGGGCGTAACACCGAGGGCTGCGATCCCGTTGCCGGTCCCGGTCCGGTAAGGGCGCGACACTGAGGGTTGCGATCCGTTGCCGGTCACGAAAAAAAGACAAAAAGGAAAAAAAAAAATAAATTACGCAGTGCAGAATAGATGAAGCCTGATTTAAGGATTGACTGTCCAAGAAAAAAAAGATATGTCTAAAGCTCTCTTGGGATGTTGCCTTGTTTGTGGGTGTCATGTGTAATCCAGGTTAAGGACCCACGGTATGTACATTCCGTGGGGAGCCTGGCACATATGTTGCTTGACAGTATAGGATGTTCCTTATAAGAAGGTAGTTTCCGCAGTTGTGGTGGAAATGTTATTGTATGCTTCAGACTCCTGTTTTGCATCTAATTAGCATAGTAGTGATATGCAAATGTTCTAAAAAATATATTCATAATATTTCTGTGACATAGCATGCTCCTTAGAGATTTTCTTGCAAATAGCATGTTTTGGTGTATAGATTTAGAGTATCCAGGTGGCATTTGAATGAAGTAGAATAATTTTCCTTTGCCATAAAAAATAAATATCTTCACTACATATTTTAGAAATTTATTGTTCAGAAAACTAGATTTGGCTTAACTGAAGCAGGAGACCTCTCTGCTGAAGACATGAAGAAAATCCGCCATCTGTCTCTGATTGAATTGACAGCCTTTTTTGATGCCTTTGGAATACAACTGAAAAGAAACAAAACGGAGAAAGTAAAAGGACGAGGTAATTAAGAAGACTGATTGCTTGTGGTTTTAACACTTTCACACACTGGAGCAGGAGAGTGCTTTTCTGATCCTTTTTTCTTTCTTCCTTGACTGTTTTACAATGAAGACAATGGAATTTTTGGAGTTCCCCTTACAGTCCTCCTGGACAATGACCGAAAGAAAGACCCTGGAGTGAAAGTTCCCCTTGTATTACAAAAGGTGAGCAGAGTGCAGATGAATGAGGAGTTCATACGGCCTCGTGCTAGTGATTTGCTGCTTGGTCAGCCCACTAATGAATTTTCTCTTAGACTTAAAGACAGTAAAGCCCCATTAGGACCCAGGCTCTGGGTGATTTTCAGCTTTAGTCCCTGCGTCCTCACAGTGGCCCAGGAGCCTGGAACCTGCTGCTCTGCTGCAAACTGCTGAGCCTGTTCATTGTTTGACCATAAAGTACCGGGTGAAGGGGCTGCGCCTCTGTCTCATCTCTGTCACGTGGCTGCCTTTGGTTGTACTTTTTTCCAATTTTTTTTTTCAAATGTTATTTTTGTGTATGTATGTGTTTGTGTGTGTATTTAGTTATTCTGTCTGGATAAGGATGACCATTAACATGTATTACCAGTACATTTACAGATCATACAAGTATTTGCTCAGATATATCATAGGCTAGGGTTTTTTTTGTTTTGTTTTTTTTTGGGTTTTTTTTGTCTTTTGTCTTTTTCTGTGTCCGGCAACGGATCGCAACCCTGAGTGTTGCCCCCGTACCGGGCCGGGGACCGGCAACGGGATTTCAACCCTCGAACCCTCGGGCGGGAGTGCTGCCGCGCTTCCCAAGCGGCGCACTTATCCAGTGCGCCACCGGGCCGGCCCTGGCTACGGTTTTTTTTTTTAATGTATATGTGTAATCATTTTATGAATTTTTCAAACAAAGGTTTTTATAAAGTCTGAAAATCAGCTTGTTCTGGTGGATTTTCAGGTTTGACTGGGCATTTAGATACAAAAAATTTGGTGGAAGGGAGTTTTGGAAATGATATTATCTGCACAATCAAATGTGAATGTCTCAGTGACTATTGTTGCTGAATAGCTGATTTGCGTTTAAATCATGTTTTTTATTGCCAATAATTTACACTGGCTTACTTAAGTATGCATTTATTCAACAGCGACATCCATTGGCACAATTAAAATTCCAAGCCTTTCACAAAGATCATGTTGAATTTTAAAGTGGGTTTTTAGGTGATATATAAAAATATTGACTGAGGAAACGTCTACTTACTTTATTCCTACTAAATTCTGCATCTCTGTTCGATCTTCCTGTATTGTGCTGCCAGTTCCTCAAATTGAGCTACTCCTCAAATCAGGTGACTGATTGGCTGGTAATGGGAGCAGGGAGGGTGGCAACCAAGTGGCCAGAGGGTACTGGGGACACCTCTGTGCACACAGGTCGTTTGTGTCCCTCCCCTGTCCCCTGGCAGGGCTGTGCCAATGCTGTCCACATAATATCATGTCTAATCAGCATGCAGTAGCCCAAGGAGGTTGGTGTTGTGTCCATTTTACTGATGAGGCAACTGAGGCATAAGAGAGGGTAAGATAACTTACCCGAAAACACACAGCAGCAGGAGGTGGAGCCGGAGAAGGAACACAGCACGTATCCACACCCAAAGTCCAGGGTGACGCTAGGATTTTCTTTCCTTCTGTGAATTAAAGCCAGACTTATATCCTTTGTCCTCCATGCAGAGTTTGAAGGAAATCCGTAAAAATCGAAGACAGAAGATTCAACACATAGGCTGTTATCATGCAGTTACAAAAACCTAGCACAGAACTTAGCAAATGGAAGTAAATGGAAGGTGCTCCATAAATGATAGTTAAAGTAAATCTGGATTTATGTTATATTAGCAACACAATAATGTTAGCTATTATTGCTACGGATGTTTAGAGTTCCTGTTTTACAACCGATTGAGGTAGGACTCTTTCACTCGTGTGGGAGAGTCTTTTCTTATGGATGTATTTCTTCTTCCTAGATATCCATTTCTTCCATACCTAAAAGAATACTTTAGTTCCAGGCACCATCAGTTCTTGAATGGAAAATAGCAGAGTTGCTGGATCTTCCTCTTACTGTGAGAACTTGGGCAAGTGATTTATTCTTTCCATGCCTCAGTCTCCTCTGCAGTACAGTGGGGTTAATAGTAGTATTAACCCCACTTGTAAGATCATTGTGAGGATGAAGTGACTTAATACATGTAAAGCACTGAGAATATAGGTTTCTGACGTACAACAAATTTCACAATAAATGGTAGTGTTTATTATGCTGATGATTATTTTTAACATCCACTACCACCATCCACTTCACCACCAGGAGAACTCAGGAGAGTTATTAACCTTTACAATCTCTAACTGCTTGGTCAAACTTCTAGAATTCCTATAGTTTCTGAGCCAGGGTGGTTACAACTAATGATAGCAGATTTAGAATCTTTTCTTACTGATCAATCTGCAGAAAGAGATATAGAGTCAGATTTTAAAATGGGTAAGTGGTAGCATATCACCGTGGTTAGGAGCACAAGCCTGAGAGTCTGTGCCTTACTTATGAATGAGGCTGATCTTGGGAAATTTATACAACAGCTCCAAATCTCCATTTTCTCGTTGGCAAGTTTAGAGGATAATGTTGACCTCATAGGATGGTGGAGAATGTTTAACAAGTGTTCGAGCACAAGGAACATATACACGCTGGTAATCTATTCATTGCCGTCATCATCATCATTATGTCGGATGTTTGTAATCATACAGAAGTACTCATTTTTGTAATATATCATTGCTTTCTAGTTTTTTGCGAAAGTTGAGGAGTCAGGTCTGGAATCTGAAGGAATTTTTCGCCTTTCGGGATGTACTGCCAAAGTCAAGGTATCGAGCATTTTCTCTCTTCCTAGTTAAAGGTCTAAGCTAGCTAGACCCAGTTCACAGGAGCAGCAGCACCTAGCTCTTGGTCGATGTTGTTTATTTGATGCTATCACTTGGCCCTGCCTAATATTCCTCAGTACCTGTGACTAAATGTTTATTGCATGATCCAGAGTTGTATTCCTTATAAATGAAAACAACAAAAAGCCAACAGCAATGAAAGGACACGTCACTTTCCCGTCAAGCACTGCTGCTTGCCTTTAGTTTGGAAAAGTTGCAGTGTCCCTTCGCGGTTTTGGTGTTAAAGACTGTATTTGTTGTGTTCCTCTCAGTCATGGGATCGACTAAGCCAATATTACATAAGCCCTATTCCCATTATCAGTTGCTCTAAACATTCTTTGGCTCTCCTTATAGTGAAAGTTCTTATAAGTACTTGTAGCGATGGCCCTAACCACTGGGATACTCACTCAGCAGTTCTAAAACCCAGTTCCATTTACGGTAATGTCAGTGTTCACATATAAAACCACAGTGCACTGTGAATTCTCTTACTTTGCTTTCTTACTTTTATAAGGTGGCAAACTTTACAGACAATAAAGGAAAGAAATATTAGAAAAGAAAAGCTTTTCTTGTAAATCCCTAGTAAAGTAGCCCACTGCGTCTCCTGCTGGGCATCCACAAAGAAGGGTTCATCCTGCCGTTGGATCACTCTCTGGCTGTGGACATTCAAACCTGAGCAGTTTTAAAAGATGCATCCCTGAGAAAAACAACTCAGGGCGGGGGGAAAATGAACTTGGTTGCGTTTAGAACTATGAAAAGGAAATGCATGGATGGGGAAAAGCATCTCTTCATTAATTCATCGTGGTACGTGTTTTGGGAAATTCTATTTGTATCAGAAGTCTCAGGTTTTTATATAGAAGTGTGACAAGATGTTTTTCTGAGTGGAAACAGAATAAATAAGCTGTGTCTGTTGGAGCCTCCAGAAGCAGATGCTGAGATGGATTAGGAGTGGAAGAGGGTTATTGGGGGGCAGCGCTTCTGAAAGATAAAAGGGGTGGAAGCAAGACTGGGCAAAGGGAGCCGCAGGCCGCTATGCAGGTCAGACCATTCCTGCCTGTGGAGGAGCCGGGCACGGGGCAGAGGGGCCGGGCCCTGGACCCCCCCACACCCCCTGCACTCGGTCATGGCAGAGGCTGATGCAGAAGGGGCAGCCGCTGGGGAGAGTCAGCTGCCTGGACTTCTTGCAGATGCATGGTGTGTCTCCTCCAAAGGGAGGTCTGAGCACTGTGCCAGGCATTACCAGTGGCATCAAAGATCAGGGCATGTTGGGGCTTTGTGACTTCCCTGAGTGGAGGTAGCTAAATACTGGCACAAATTCATTCAGAAGACAGGAACATTCCTAATGGCTCCTGAGGGTTTATACTTTCTAAATTGAATCAGCTTTTTGTCTCAGTTTGTCCTACATTTGGTTCTTATATGTACTTCTGAACAAATGCATCCTAAATCTGAGGATGGAAACTAACTATCACTAGTTTGGGTTAAATTTTTGGTTATATCAGTAGAGTCAGAGAACAAAAATGAAGTTGAAGAAATGAATTTCCTGAACAGAATCAGACACCCATCTCTCTAAACCTCCCTCCATTCTTGGGAAGCTGTACTTGCACATATGCTTACTGGGTATTCTCTGTGTGTGTGTGTCTGTCTGTCTGCATGCATGCATCTGTGTACGTGTGTGGTTGTGTGAAAAGCATATGGATATGATTTAAATTCTTCTAAATAATCAAAAGGAGAAAACATTAGAGGGCACTTTTTGTGTGCACAAAGTCACTTTAACTATCACGGCTGCAGTTACTTTTCTTTAGCTAATCTTTGACAGGAAACTGCTTATCAAAGGCTGGTGATTCCTTCACAGTGCTCTTACAGACACAGGCATTCCTGGGGCACAGCTGGGTCAGTCCCTTTTCTCCCCTAATTGGTTTTATATAGTTACAGCCTATTTATTCCATCATTTGTTAGTACGAAAAATATAATCCAGATGTTTTCATAGTTTATGCTCCAGGAAAGCCAATGTGAGAGAAATCCGGGCCAGTGAACAGAAACGGAAATGCTGCACTTAAGGAGGCATTATATGAAAGCGGCCTTTATTCCTATCCTTTATTCAAGCTTTAAGCTACCTTCTTTTATTTTATATTTGTAATTTCATTTGCTGGACTGCTTTTCCTAGAAACGTGCTTGGGGAAAGACATTTTTTTAAAAACTCCATTATAATTACCCTCAGATTGTGCCAAGTACATGATACCAACACCATGGCTCCACTAATGCATCATTACTATGAACACTGCAGCCTGGCTTTGTGCTGCAGACGCCTGGAAGGACTGACAGGGGAGCAGCCCTGAGAGGAAGCTGCCTGCTTTAGCCAAACAGGGAACACACAATTGCAAAGCCAATTCCCATAGCTGAGGCCTCAGATCGTTTGGAACCAATTTAATGCTTTGGTGTTTCCAAAAATTTTCTTCTAAAAAATGACAGAAACTTGAGCCAGACACTGGGGAATATATTTTATGGAAGGAATGACATGCAAGGTTTTCTTTTCTGACTAGTTTCAACTGTTCTGAGGCAGCTCTAAGCGTTTTATAATTATGTTACCTGGTTTGTTGGTTTCCCTTCCTGAACGCGTTGTGGTCATTTGCATTTTTATAAAACTACCTGAGAGATTGAAGCAGGTGGCATTTTTGCTCAAAGATTTAAGGATATGGCTTCTGGCCCCTGCCTAGCGTTCTCATGAATGGCAGACAGAAAACATGACTTCTTTAACCTCTGGTGTTCCCTGTCTTTGGCAAGGTCTGGTCATACGTGGTTTGTGTGCTTTCATGTTTTGTACCACTGCTGAAATGTCAGCGCCGCTCACACCCTCCACAACTGCTCTGGTCCAAACCCAAAGAGGATGTTTTTTATCTTGGTGTTGTTTTATACCAGCCATCCAGACAAGATGACATGGTATTACTACCCAAATAGTCACACCACATAGCATGGGCCTCCCATGGTGGTGACACTGAGGGTTAGATTAGAACTGGGAGGAGGTGGTAGGCACTGTCTGTGTGGCAGGCCCTGCCCTGTGAGCTTTATGTAATATTTAATCTCAGGGAGGTCATTTCAGTATCCCTGTTGTGTAGTAAGAAGCTGGCAGCACAGACCATATAACTCGTCAGTTGTGGAGTTGGGATAAAGACTAAAGGAACTAGTTATGATGCCTGCCCTTGGCCCTGGTGCCATGCTGCACCTTAGGTGACTGGGAACCATTCACAGGTTGGAAGGATGGTCACATTTGTGTTTCAGATAAATTCCCTTGGCAGAGGTATGTGGGAAATGAATTTGAATTCTTCTGCTTGAGCTGGTGCTTCCTGCCCACTTGAAAAAAAGTTTCCCCTCTGCTTGGTGGCAGTGGTACCAGGCAATTGATGGAAAACGTTTGCTCCTCCTCCTTTATTTCCTATTAACACCTCCACTTCCACTTGCCCGTTACAGTCAGAGAATCATCTTGGATGATTATTTCTCCCTCTGGGTTTCATGTTTAATCTATTACAGATTCTTGAGAATTTTCCCTCCTAGACGTTTCTTCAGTGCCCCCTCCTATTTCTATCCTTCAACTGCATATCCAGATTAGTTGTTGGTTGATCCATCACCAAATATGGTGCCATGGCTGGATAATTGGGTTCCTTGCCTCTAACCTGCTCCAGACCTGCACCAAACTCCACATTCTCCCAAACCATTCTTCCTTTTGGCTCTCAGAAAAGATAAGGGCGACCTTGTCATTTCCTTCTTAGAGATGTTCCAGGTTGCCTCATTGCCCACAGAATGAGGTCCGGGCCCCTTCTGGCTCAGCCTCGTCCTTGCTGGTGATGTTCCAGCAACACTGAGCTAACCGGAGATCCCCAGATACACTGGGCCTCCTGCACTTACATCAGTGCTTGAGCAGTTTCTTCTGAGCAGGAGACCCTTCCATTTCCTCTTCCCAGCAAGCCCCTCAGCAGTGCTCAAGTCTTGGCCCATGGAGAGTTTGATCCCCCTTTTGTGGCTGCATAGCACCAATGCGTGACCTTTCTTTTAGCATCTGAACTTTGAATTCTATTATCAATTCATGAAATGGTCCCATCCACTAGACTGCAAGACGCCTAAGGGCAAAGAATGGGTCTCACGCATCCTCTTCTTTTCAGAGTCTGGTCTAGTGCTCTCTCCTTTTTATTCTAGGAAGAACTTGATGTGTATGCTTCAGGCTTTATAAAGTGTATTTATCAGCAAACGATTGCTTGATTAGCTTTTGTATTGCTGTAAGACTGAAAAGCTTCTCCAGGACGAGAAGAAAATCCCCTTTGATGTCATCAGTAGGAGCTAGAGGGTGGATCGGAATCACATGTATGTCTGTAAGAAACTTGTGCTGCCAGGGATCTCTGTTTTCTAGACTCTGGGAGCCATGAGAGCATTTACGTCTGGCTGGTTCATGAGCTGATCCTTGGTAGGAAAAGGTCAGATGTGCAAACTGACCCTGGCCGTGCATGTTCAAAGCCAGAAGAATAGAGCAGGGGCCTTAAATAAAGTGAGGGTTTTCAGAGTTACCTTTCTAAGTATCCTTTTTGGAGCAATTAGTGTCAGTTGGGGGACTGATTATAACTGCCTGGAATTATAGGTAAACCCTGTGAATAGAGCAGGGGCCTTAAATAAAGTGAGGGTTTTCAGAGTTACCTTTCTAAGTATCCTTTCTGGAGCAATTAGTGTCAGTTGGGGGACTGATTATAACTGCCTGGAATTATAGGTAAACCCTGCAGTTCAAGGAGCAGTAGAAAATGAGTTTGACTTTGAAAAAGAAACATGGAGAGTGTGTGGCATTGATAATCAGATGAACTAACAATGTAAAATTTGTAAGCCAAGGAGAACTTATAGAGGCTTAGTGATTTTTTAGAAGAATTTGCACAGGGTTCCAAACCTTACACAGAATTGGGCAAGCCTGCAAACGTATGGAAGACATGTGTATGTCTTGGCATAAAACTTTGCTGTAACTGCTCCAGGAAGATGTCATTGGTTTGCATGTTGCAGCGAGGTCAGAGTTACTTTATCGGGATATTTCTCATTCAATATGTGAACTAGCTGAGAGGCAAATATTCTTGATCTAATTTAGAAATAGAAGAGGGAATGGCAGAAAGGGAATGGTGGTTTTGTGAAAATCTAGCAGTGCATTTATCATGTGGGAATAGTGGTATTCTGCCAAAAACACAGGAACGAAACAATGGTCTGAGTAGAGAACTTTTACATTTGTGTAGAATTAGAAAATTATTTCAAGATTAACATTATTCTGAAATATTTTAGAAATCCATTTTTAAAAATTTGTTCACAAGTTGCTATTTCAATTCTCTTAATCATGTTGGAAAAAAGTTACGCTTAGTAGATACAGCCTTTTCAATCTATTTACAAAAATCAGTTATGTAATGACAGTTTTCAAAAGGGAAAAAAAGGGTCAGGTGACAAAACTCATTGAATACTGACTGTTTTCCTTGATTTGCAGCAATACCGTGAAGAATTGGATGCCAAGTTTAATGCTGATAAATTTAAATGGGACAAAATGTGCCATAGAGAAGCTGCAGTAATGTTGAAAGCATTTTTCAGAGAACTACCCACCTCTCTCTTCCCTGTGGAATATATACCTGCCTTCATCTCACTACTGGAAAGTAGGTGGAAGAAGTTAAATGTGAATGGACTAAGATACAAGGTCAATAAAGTCACAGTGCAGAAGAGAGATACATAATCAAATGTGACCATAAATGTATAGATTTGCTATTTCCTGACGATGCTTGGTGAAATATTAACTTTGTTGGTAAACAGTCACCTATTTACCTATGCATATATTCATGTCTGGTAGATATGATTTTGGGTTTTATAATCATTAAAAGGCAGAGGGATTTGTGGAAAGACCATGCTCTTGAGAGTTGAATTCGTGCACAACCATCGTTAGCCCTGCAATCACTTTCTGAGCTTCAGTTGCTGCACCTGTAAATTACAGATAATAATTACTTGTCATGGTTCCTGTGGGTATTGAATGAAGTCATCTAGAATAGTGCCTGCTTTATAATAGCACATCAAAAAATATGAGTTTCCTCCCTTCCTGAAATCTGAGGTCCTGAGTCTGATGATGCAGCATGTAATAAATGCTGTACCGAAGATATTTTACTGCTGAAAATTACAAAGTCACATAGACTAGGTCTTATGTGAGACACTTGGGTAAAAACACAGAAACTAGAAAGTGTATTGTATTTGGCAGTTAGGAAATAATTTGGCATGGTTTGAGCATAAGGGTTGAATATTAGAGGATGTGACAGAGAAAAATTAAGAAAAGTTGAATGGGGATAGATAATGGGGGCTTTTACCACTAACCTGGGGAACTCAGGGGTCAGAAGCCTAAATACACACAGGCATATTAAGTAAATGGTTAAGAAAGGGGCTGTGGCCAAATTGTGAGGACAGGAGGACACACTGCATCTAAAGACATTGACCACTGCTCAGCTCTAGGACGCTGTTGCAAGGCAGGACTGAGAGCCAAATCCAAGCTTTAATGGGAGAATCCTTCATTGGAAAGCGTCAGCCACAAATTCAAATTTTAAAAGGCTGTGTGAGCTTAACAAGTGATATCTGTATCAGCAGATTTCCAACCTTCTGCAGGTCGACCAGAACTATAAAATCATTTAAACCACAACGAAAGAAGAAAATAGACCCTAAATCCAAAGTTGTATGAAAAAAATTGTCCTAAAAATTAGTAGATTCCAAATCTTAAAAATTTTTAACTAAACCAGATTTATAAAATAATCCTTTATGTCTTCAAAGAGGAGAATGTGATAAGTGAAGCAGTCCTTTTCTAACCTTTAATTCTCATGCTGTCTCTGATCAGTATCTCTTTACTCTGTGAGATTTAGTGTTTTTCTTTTATGAGAGAAACTTGCCAAGAGGAGAGAAGAGCTAGTTCTCAATTTCATTTTTTTAATTCTCATGCTGTCTCTGATCAGTATCTCTTTACTCTGTGAGATTTAGTGTTTTTCTTTCATGAGAGAAACTTGCCAAGAGGAGAGAAGAGCTAGTTCTCAATTTCATTTTTTCTTATTTCAGATGTTGCATTTTTTTTCGGTTCTAGAATTTCCACGTGGCGCTTTTTAAATATTTTCTGTTTATCTGCTGAGATGTCCTATCCTTTTATTCATCGTCAGCATATTTTCCTGTGTGTCACTGAGCATAGTTATGGTAGCTGCTTCAGAATCTTTGTCTGCTAGTTCCAGCATCTTGGTCCTGTCAGGGTTGGTCTCTGTCTTCTGCTCTGAGAATGGGTCACACTTTTCGGTTACTTTGTATGTCAAGTAGTTTAAATTCTATTCTGAACATGTATATTGTATTTGGAGACCCTGTGTTCTGTAATATTTCTCAAAAGAGTCTTGTTGGGTTTCTTTTATTGTTGCTATTTTAAGCAGGCCATTTGCTTGGCTGGACTCAAATTACTAGTATCTTTTTTGGACAGCAGCTCCACTCTCAGTTCAGTTATTTAATCCTTCGCTGTGCTACCCCACACGTGCATGGTTCATGGGTCAGCCAGAGATTTGGGTGGAGTCAATACCAGAATTAGGGCCTTTCATCTCTGGATCTCTCCTTTCTGGGATTCCCCCAAAACTTCCCAGTGGCTGTGCTTGCCTTGAACCCTGTCCTCTGGTTGTTTAGGCCAGAAAGACTAGGGTTTTCTTTTTGAGTTCTATCCACCCTATGCAGCACTGTGGCCTGACCTCAGACTGAAAGCCAGAAGAACGGAACACTGTCCCTGTGCCACTTCCTAGTTCCAAACGTCTGATCCTGTCCGGAATCTGCCTGCTTTTATCTACTCTCTACTGCCTTGGGTGGCTGTGTTTTGTACTTTATCCAGAGGTGGTGGTTATCTTCGGGACAGTTGATCTGGTAGGAGTTTACTCAGCCATACAAAAAGCAAATTCCCTGAGGTTTTGCTCTCCTGGAAAATGGGCTGCAGAATCATTAGTTTCCCTTTGTTTTGTGGTTTGTATGCTAAACATTTCATCAAAACACACGCTGCCACAGAGGTTTGGTTTGTTTAGTTTTGTTTTTTATATTATGACTTATGCAAGGAGGATTCAAACTTCCAATGCCAGACTTGTTCAGAAAATCACATTTAAGAAAGGTGTGCAAAAAAACTGGTTTTCGTACTATCATTGCTCCCTCTCTGCCTGCAGCCAGTACACTTCACGGAAGGGAGAGAATCTGAAAAATGTCCTGAGAGGGTTCACAGAGGAGTCCACATTTCTTTGTATGAAAGTGAAACATACTATATTGTAGGTGGTTGATTTGATACCAGCCATCCCTGCAGGAAGCCCAAAGTTCCGGCCTGCTGCCAGCAGGAAGAATGGCCTTTTAGCCACCTAAAGTAAGCTCCAGTTGTAACAAGATTTTCTGAAGGGGAGGATTGTGACCATGTGCATGACAGTGATTAACCTGTTCCTCTTGATGCTCTACAGTGGAGCTCAGGAGGAAAATATGCTATGAAGCACATTCCAATTGATAACACTAGAATATGGACAACCGATTAGATAAAAGCATTGTAACATGTTAAATCTAGTGAAGCTGGTAACTCTACTGTGGTTATGAAAGAGAATGTCATTTTTAGGAAATGGAAGCTGAAGTATTTAGGGTTAGAGGGCATGATATATAGAACTCATTCTCCAGTGTTTTAGAGATAATATATATGTATATGTATGTGTAATGTATACATACATACATATATGCACATATATAGAGATTGATAAAGCAAATGGGTAAAATGTTAACATTCAGTGAATATGAATAATGTGTGGAAATAATCCTGCATGATTCTACTTATATGAGGAATCTAGAATAATCAAACAGAATCAGAGAGTAGAATGGTGGTGACCAAGGGCTGGGGGCGGGGAGGGGAAAGTAGGAAGTCGCCAGTCAACAGGCATAAAGTTTCAATTATGCAGGATGAATGAGAGGCTTTCTGTGCAGCACTGGGTGTATAGTTAACAGCACGGTGTTGTGCACTTAAAAATTGGCTAAGATAGTAGGTCTCATATAAAATGGTCTTACCATGATTTAAAAAATGGGTAAAAATATAAAAATAAAAATGGATCTTAGATGGGCCGGCCCGGTGGCGCACTGCTACAGTACGCCACTTGGGAGTGCGGCTGCGCTTCCACCAAGGGTTCGGATCCCACATACAGACCGGCCGCTCACTGGCTGAGCGAGG
>NW_007727831.1:5849-11078 GCF_000696425.1 Galeopterus variegatus | reverse complement strand
ATCTTTGAAATGAATTGAAATAAGGATGAGTTGAAAAGAATGAGCCCATAATTTTGAGGCCACTAAACATAATGCTGAAAACAAAGATGATTGTTAGCACTGCCTCTTTTCAGACATTTCAGTGTGGTGAGGACCTTCCTCTCCACTGTGAAAACATCTATGTCAATTACACTATATGTCAACTATAGTATATTCTCAGTGCAAGGATGGGGATTAGCTATAGCATAAAAATATGTTTCTAATATAATTCACCAATTTTTCAAAAGCCGGAAATTTATTACCTTGTTTTTTGGCTTTCTCTAAACAATTTTATCAAAAGAAAAAAAAAAGAATCCATCTAGTATCAGCTCTCCAAGTGAAAACATCATCTACCCTGTCATATAACTGAGGAAGCAGCAATTATCAAATAATTCAATACATTTCTAATAAAAGATTCTGAAAAACATGATGTGACTGGTAAAGATGTTACACACGTGTGTGCATGCACACACACACACACACACACACTTTTGTTCCGTTCTACAGTGTGACTGGAACTAAGATTGAAGCTGGCGTGGTATAGAGGTCAGAACTCCAGCTCTAGAATTGGCTCTGCCATTTAATTAACTGATGCTGGGCAAGGCTGCTCAGTCCCTCTCCACCTCAGTTTCCTCATCTGTAAAATAACGTTAATAATAGTATCTACCCTACAGGATTTGGAATGATGAGTGAGTATATTTAAAGTATTAATAATAATGCTGGTTCACAATAAACCCTCAGATAAATGTTAACTGTTGGTACATTTATGTGCTATGCATTTTCTCATCACAAATACTGTAGTAGAATTCAAAGTTGGAAAACCAAAGAGCATCTCTTTTTGGGATTTCAGTTCTCTGCGTGGGTTTCAGAAGGTTCTGACAAGTACCAATAGTCTGGTGTCTAAACAAACTTTAAAGCTATTTCAAATCTTTTTTTAAATGATGCATATAAGAATTTGCCTTTGGCCAGCTGAAGATTTCAAAATTGAACAGCAATAGAAAAATGGCACCCGAAAAGTAAAAATTTTTAATTCTTCAATAGAGTTTATATTTAGGCTGAGGAATAAAGATACACATGTTGTTTAAATGGGTTTTCCTGTCCTGAGGAAACTATGTAGGTTTCAGTAGCAATGCTTTAGGCTAAGGGAGTTTTCTTTCTTCACCACAAAACTTCATTTCATGTTTATTTGAGCTGCAGTGTTTTCTCTTCCTGGTTTATATTTAACTTTAATGTTTGTCAAACTTGTTTGGGATAAAAGAAAATAAGAAAATGCAAACTGTTGTTTATACAGACCGCGATATAGTAAACTCTATAAAAATAGAGCTGCTTTTATGAAGCAGACAGTTGAATAGACTGCTCGCCTTTCTTCTTAGCACTTTTAAGCAATTAAAGGGGAAACAGGACACATCGAACCATCCTATACTTCTGACAATTTTCCAGCGGTGCAGTGAGTGAGTATAGAAACCAGTGACAACCATCGGTGGTGCCTGTTGATGACTGATCGCTGTGTGACATGTGCCGTTTCTTGTTAGGCCCTCATGACATTCTTCAACAAAGTGATTGCCAACGAATCAAAAAACCGAATGAGTATATGGAATATTTCTACCATAATGGCACCGAACCTTTTCTTCAGTAGAAGCAAGCACTCCGAACATGAAGAGTTACTGTTGGCCAACACCGCAGCGCACATCATCCGCCTCACGCTCAAGTACCAGACGATTCTGTGGAAGGTGGGTGGCAGCGCGACGGCCGCCAGCCCCTCCTGGGAGGCCCACAGCACGGGGAACGCAAGGGCTTCCTGGTCGACCTCTTCCCCGAGTCGTAGGGAGAGACGGGAGAAAACAGTCCCGGGTTGCTCGTGGCGTCCTCACACTTCCTTCACGAGCTCCAATTTAACGTGCTCCCTGGGAAAGGGGAATCTCGGAGGTTTTTTCTTTTCTTCTTCTATTTTTTCTTTTTTGACCGGTAAGGGGATCGCAACCCTCGGCAGGGTGTTGTCCGCACCGCTCTCAGCCAGTGAGCACCGGCCAGCCCTATATAGGATCCGAACCCGCGCTGCTGCGGCCCCTCTCGGAGTTTTTTTCTAAGCGTCAGGAGGGCAGATGCCGCCGTTCCTGGTTCCAGGCTCCTGAGCAGCCGGGAGTGACCTTTACAAGACAGGATCTACTAGGAAGGGTTCATTCAAGTGTTTTCCCTCTAATGAAACGATTTTTCTTCTCCAGGTTCCGTCGTTCCTAATCACTCAGGTAAGAAGAATGAACGAAGCCACCGTGTTGTTGAAGAAGCAGCTGCCCAGCGTGAAACGCCTGCTGCGGAGGAAGACCCTGGATCGAGAGGTGACGCCCCTCAGCGAGGGCCTCTGTTCCTCACAGGGGGGCACGAAGTAGTTCGTAACTCAGAGCCAGAGGTTGGATGCTTTCACACAATGTCAGACTGTCTTGCGACTATAAACGTTGTGGGAAGTGTGTCCATGGTCTTTCCGTTTTGTTGAGTTAGGTGCAAAGTTCTTGAAATACCTATATCATAAAGATTGTTTCATAGTCTGTGGAGTACTGACGAGAAAGGCTAAAATGGTTCTCACAAAAGCTGAAAGTTGACATTTTAGTCCCCGTGCACCAGGTTGAAGGGCATTTCAGCATCCACTATATCTAATACGTAGACAGAGATTTCTTTAGTGATTGGATAATAAAAGAACAGCTAATTCTCAAATTGTTTTGTATAGATTCATTGTATGGCAAGAATTTTTGCTTTAGCACAGTTATGTGTGTGGAGGTCCATAATGGAAACAGGTTTTAGAAGAATGATCTTTATTGCTGTAATTTAACTTGAGGGTGACCGTGAATATCAAGCATTAGGAGGATGCAGAAATGCTCGAAATTCACTTTGCGCTTAAAGAAACTTACACGCAACATAGGAGACGAATGTGCTCGTGCAGGAAGGTCGAGGATCCCGAGCAGCGCCCATGAAGTGCAGACCAGTGGTGCAGACCATGTGCTCGGGCCATGCAGAGGCCAAAGAACTGTGCTCCAGCACGGGAAGTTGGGGATGACTTCATGGAGGAGGTGGTACCTTCAAGGATGGGTCGCATTGTGAAGAGAGAAAGGAAGGGAAAGTTTGTCGGGGGAAAGGGGATGAAATGCCAAGGCAGTGAGCAGGGAGGAGGGGTGTTGCTAATTGATTTATCAGTCACCATAAATGACTGTAATCTCTTACTGATTATAGACAAAGTGACTTTGTATCAAGTAGAACCGTACTTTTATTTTTTCTTAGATTTTCAATTTGTTTTAAATTAGAAAAAAATCATACAATACAAAATTCACTATTTTAACTGTTTTCATGTATACAATTCAGTATTTCTTAGTATATTCACAATGTTATGCAATAATCACAGTAATGACATGGTTTCTATTAGTTCTTTGAACATGTTTGAAACAGCTGATCTGAAGGCTTTTTCTAGTTAATGCAGTGTCTGGACTTCCCAGGGACAGTTTCTTTTGGAACTATTGATACTGCTTTTTTCCCCGTGTATGGGCGATATTTCCTTGACTTTTTTTGCTTGTCTCATTGGAGACTGGATATTTTGAATATTATAGTGTGGCAACTTTGGAAGTCAGATTCTTCTTCCTCTCCAGAGTGTGTTGCTGCTGCTTATTATAGCTGTTGTTAGTTTGTTTAGTGACTTTTCTGCTGAACTAATTTTGTGAAGTCTGGATTCTTTGTTTTGTGTGGCTACTGAAGTGTCCGTTCCATTAGTGTAATGGTTACCTAATGACCAGACGGAGACTTTCTTAAGAGCTGGAACTGCAGAGACCTCCCCATCTTTGAGCTGAGCTCTTTGAGCTAGGGCGCACCTTCCCCACTCAGCCAGGTGGTCCTGACCCTGCCTGAGCCTTCGTTGGCATCCTGCTGGCACAGGACCTAGAGGGCCGCCAGAGTGACAGCTTTTGTTCTTTCTAGGTCTTTCCCAGTTGTGGGCACAGCCCTGGCATGCACTTGGCCTTTTAGATAATATGTTGGAGCTTTTCAAAGCCCTTATTCCCCAGGCACCTCAGTCTCGAGGCTTGCACCCCGAGCTTTTTGATATCTTCTCTTTTCCCTAATTCTTATCCATTATGTCAGGCAGACATGACTAAAAGATTGGTCTGTAAATGTTCCCAGCATTACATTCCTTTAGCACTAGTCAAGTGCCAAGTTAAGCAAGGTAAAGCAAGTTCCTTGAGCCAGTCTTCCAGGGAGACAGCATACAGGTCAGAAGAAATCATTGGAATTCTTCATGAGTGAGTCTATTCTGCTCCCTTTTGTACCTGTACCAGGAATTTGCAGGCTTTTTCTCAAGGGGATCACTGAGCTGGGGGGCAGGGATGGAAAAAGTGTAAGTTAAAATAGCGCAAAGCTCTCTGTTCTTACTGAGATTCAGCTGTTTTTCTTACTTAAGCATGCCCTTGTGGGTTATTATCCAGAGTTCTGAAAACGTCAGTACTGGCGGGTTTTGCCGGATTATCCCTCGCCTCTATGGAGGGACAGACTTTGAAGTTTCTTACTCTGCCATTTTTGCTCTGAAAAATTGTAATGGTGTAAATGTAGTATGTGTGGAGCTGGAGCTGAGGTCAGGTCAGGCTTTGCCAATTGCTAGCCATATGAGCCTGGGAAATTAAATTCTTTCTTTGAGACTCAGTGTTCTTATAAACTGGGGTAGGGAGGAGTATGGCATGTCCATTTCACAGAGTTGTTATCAGGATCTACCCCCATAATGTGTGTGTAAAGCACATTGTAAACTGTACATTGCTATATAAATGTCAGTTACTTGAACATTTTAATCATAAATAAAAACCAAGATAGAATTTAAACATTATAAGTACCATAGAAGCAAGCACTTAAAGATGAAGAAATAGTCCTTCTTCAGTTCCATTGTACTATGACATGTTTTTAATTCTTAATTTTAATTGAGATAGACAGTTCATTAACAAGTTACAAAATTCAAAAGGTAGGGAAGACCATAGAATAAAAATGAGCTATCTCTGGCTTCCCTTCCTGGAGACAAAGAATGTCACCATTGGCACAATGTGTGCACAGGAACAGGCAAGTATACATACCTCTCCAGAGGTACTGTATGAACAGACAAACAAACATGAATATATGTTTCTCCCCCCTTTTTAATATGAGTGGTAGCATACAGGACACTGTCTGCACCTTGCTTTACTTACTTAAGAC
>NW_007727831.1:2061-5693 GCF_000696425.1 Galeopterus variegatus | reverse complement strand
TGGTGATTATTCTGTATCAGTCCACAAAGCCTGCTTCTTTGCTTTTTTTGCGTGATAACCCGTTGACACACAAATTATTTAAGCAAATCCCATATTGTTAAACAGTTAGATTGGGTCCCATCTTTTTCTGTTATGATTGTGTTTCAGTGAATAAACTTGTATATATATGTGAAAAGTATATATATACTTTTTCACAAATAAAGTATATTTGTGGGACAAATTTATAAATGTGAAATTGTTGGGCCAAAATTATTATAAATTATTATACATTTTACAATATTGCCAAAATGTTTTCCACAAAGATTGTACCAGTTTACATTTCCAAAAGCAGCATATGCTTATTTTCCTAACATTGAAGGAAAATTAGTCATTTCTAAAGATCAAATATGTTCTTTTTAGGTGACAAGCCCCAAGACTTCAAAGGTACTACAAAAATCACCCTCTTCAAGAAGAATGGTAAAAAACCAGATAATTTCTCTTTCCCCCTATTTTCTCCGTACGTAGTCAGTCTCTGGCTACATCCACCATATGTGTGTATAATTTTGGTCACGATCTGTCCTTCAGACTTGCCATTTTCATTATGGCATGTAAAGGAATGGTATAGGGACTCAACTAACTGATGACTCAAACCCTGTGGTTAGGCATCCTGCACACAGTGTGAACACTATCGAGAGTTGTAGGGAAACGCGATTATTATGGTAAAGATTCAATAATGTCAGAGTGTGGAATTTATCTTCCAGCTGGAAGGGAAGGCACATGAGATGATCAAAGGAGTATTTTAGGACTACAGTCTTGGCTGCAATATGCCAGGGTCTCTCCCTCCTTCCCAAGTCCACATCCCTCAATATCCATTCCTTGGCATGCTCTCTTGGTTCTTATTGGAAATATGAGGAAAGTATAATAAGAACTGACGCTATTTAAAAGTATTTTTATTAGTTTCCTATGGTTGCTGTAACAAGATACCACAAACTGGGTGGTTTAAAACAATAGAAATTTGTTCTCCCACAGTTCTGGAGGCCAAAAGTCTGAAATCAAGGTATTGGTAATGTTGGTTCCTTCCAAGAGCTGTGAGAGAAGGATCTGCTGCTTGCCTCTCTCCTGGCTTCTGGTTATGCCAGTGAAACTTGACCTTTCTTAGCTGGGAGCTGCATCTCCAGTCTCTGCGCATGCTCTTCTCTCTTATGTGTCTCAGTGTCTCTTCTCCTCTTGTAAGGACACCAGGCACATTGGATTAAGGGCCCACCCTACTCCAGTTTGGCCTCATCTTAACTAATTACATCTGTAATGTCCCAATTCCCAAATAAGGTCACATTCTGAGGTAGTGGGAGGACTTCAACATGTCTTTTTGGGGTACACAATTCATAACACATTCATTCTAGGGTATGTATTGAGTTAATCCACATAAACCTTCTAAATCAACACCACCATCCTTGGAGAAGGTACATGTTTAAAATGGTTACCTGAATAGTACATCCTCAAACAAATATGAATTTATTGATATATGTATATATATAGAGAGAGAATTCATTTTGAAAAGATGCAAAATTTTCAAGTAAATAATTTTCCATTCGATCATGACAAAACTGAAATTTCTGTTAACCAGACAGCACCACTCTTTGAATATCCCATTTAGATGNTGAGGGTTGCGATCCGTTGCCGGTCACGAAAAAAAGACAAAAAGGAAAAAAAAAAAATGGATCTTAGAGAATGCAGAGTCTTTCCACTAGTGTAATTACTTTCTCTTTGCAAACTTGACCCAAAAATTGCCCATAAAATTAAAGGACTCATAGTTCATCAATCAAACCTTAGATACTTTCATGAAAAGCTTAATAACTTTCTGGGAAAATAATGACCTCAGGAAAAAGAATACTCTGAATTAGTCTGCATTAAATGAATTAACTACAAAACTAGTAACTACAAAGCAATGTAGGGCCAAGTTTCCTAAACAAAGCAAATGATTATTTGTCACATTAGACTTTTAATCATAGAGGTAACTTCATAATTTCTATGAAATTGATGGAAATACAGAGGCCCCAAGCCTACATCTACATCTGGTGTTTTTTTTCCCCCAAAAGGTTATTTTGGATTGTGTTGGAATATTTGAGAGAGCCCTCAGCCTACAATTTATACATTAAGATAATGTCTTATCTCCTCCTAATGCTTTGTACTGAGACACGCTCCTGAGAGTTCCTATTACTCAAGCAAGCTCACTTCAATGTGCATTAGCCATTTTCAATAACATGCTGGACTTGTGTCATTTCTTATGTACAAATTTGTCATAAATATCTAAACACCCATGAGCAGATTGTGCTGAGATAATATGATTCGATCCTTTAAGTACTCCTTCCTCTGTTCCTTTGCTACGTGGTGTGTACACCTGTTACCTGCTCCCTGATTCTGGCACTCATGACCTCCAGTAACCTAGCAGCTTGTCACAGGGGTGTTTTCACTACTATAAAGCTCAGTAACTTTACAGGCAGCTGATTCCTTTCAGTCATGGCATATCAATAGACAGATTTTCCTTCAACTTGGGAACTCCCCAGGGATTCTAGAACATAAAGCTTTCCTCCAGGATCTCCCCACCAAGAGACCATTTTAAGGAGAATACAGACAGACAAAGAAAAGCCTGGATTCTCTGGTGTACACTATAAATTTTCAGCAACCCTGGTTATAGATTTCTAGTTGCGGATGGAATCCCCAAGTATAAATGCCAACCCTCTGGCACCATCTTGTGTCATTATTAAGGAATAAAATACTCAACAATCTCTAAATATCAAACTACAGTCACTTTCCCTAAATGTCCATGAAAGGTCCAGAATAAGTGTCATTGATCAAAAAAACGAGAGCAAATACATATGACTTAAGCACTCTACATATATTAACTCATTTAATCCTCACAGCAGCCCTGTAAGGTAGCTACGATGACTGTAGTCATCCCTCGGTATCTGCAGGGGATTGGTTCTAGGACCTCCCTTGGATACCAAAATCTGTAGATACTCAAATCTCTAGTATAAAATGACATAGTATTTGCATATAAGCTACACAATCCTCCCATATACTTTAAATCATCTCTAGATTATTTATAGTACCTAATACAATGTAAATGCAATGCAAATAGTTGTTATACTGTTCTGTTTAAGGAACAGTGACAAGGAAGAAAATGTCTGTCTATGTTCAGTACAGACACTTTTTTTTTTCAAATGTTTTTGATCCACTGTTGGTTGAATCCATGGATGAAGAGTCTGTGGATATGCAGTGCCAACTGTATTCCCATTTTATAGATAATAAAATAGAAGCCACAGGGGTTAAATAACCTGCCCAAAGCCACACAGTGACTAAGTAGTTGATGCAGGATTCGAATCTGGTTCTAGAATCTATGTTTCTAATAGTTACACTTTGATGCTTCGTTATGTGGGAGCAAGGTTTATTTTCTCTTGAATTGAGCTTCAAACCTTCTCTTTATAGTATAAAAGTTAAGGTAAAGTCTGTGAAAGTACTTCGAAAAGGGAAATGTTATGCAAATCCAGAATTATTTTGAGGCTGTTGTTGGCCACCTGCCTGTACAGTGGCATCCTGGGATGTGATGGGAAGTTGATAGATCGGTGCTCCTGTCCTAGTGAACAAATTTACAT
>NW_007727831.1:0-1444 GCF_000696425.1 Galeopterus variegatus | reverse complement strand
TCCTGGGATGTGATGGGAAGTTGATAGATCGGTGCTCCTGTCCTAGTGAACAAATTTACATTGTTAGACACAAAAACCTGAGTCCTTACCACTGAAAGCTGTCAGGAGCCCTCCTGTGCCACCAGATGTTAGCAAGAAATGCTGTCGGAATACTTCAGTGTTGTTTAAAATGTGAGATGATTTCTGCTTTCTTGTTAGGAGGGCCTCACATCAAATTACAGCTTCAAGCCTTGCACCTTATGGTCATGGCGCTGCCTGATGCCAACAGGGATACAGCCCAGGTATGTTGTCCTGACTGCATGATCTGTCACCAGGCTTTGTCATTCAGAGGAAAGGGCTCATATGGAAAAATGAAAACTGAGATGACAACTTACTGAGCCATCTGAGCATGCTGCAAACCCACTGCCTTTCTGTGCCCCTGCTGCCACTCTCCTGCGGAAGACCAGAAAGAATGGAAACCCTGGAATCTCCTTTGAACGTTTAAGTTTCATTCATTTAATTTATTCAAGAGATATTGAGAGTCTGACACGTGCCAGGCACCTGGCTTTAGGTCTTCGGAGTAGTAGATGAGACAGAGTTGAAGGGCTTCAGTGGAACAACGCCAGAGTAAATGAGACCTTTATGTCACTCGTAAAATATAAAACTCGAAGTGTTGGTCCTCAGCTGATCACTTTAGGCTAGGGGCAAAAAAATCTGATGAGTGTCCTTGGGAGGAAATTTGAAATCACTGATTTAAATAAAATTTCTAAAATGTTCATGTTTTAATATTNGGGAGGAAATTTGAAATCACTGATTTAAATAAAATTTCTAAAATGTTCATGTTTTAATATTTATGAAGGTAATTCAATTTAAATAATTCTAGGATTTCAGAATTTTAGAGATTACCCAATAGAATCTCATTTTATAGATTAGGAAAATAAAGCTCAAAAAAGTGATTTCTTCCTTAACATATAATAGAATATTTGATAGCATCATCTTCCATAGTTCTTTATCCTCCTTTATTCCAGATTCATTTCTTTGCTGTATGTTGGTAAGAATTAAAGTTTCTCTTGCTGTTTTGATAATGATTCGATAATACAACAGGAAATTTGTTATAAGTACAACAGGTATTTGGAATCTTTGAAATGAATTGAAATAAGGATGAGTTGAAAAGAATGAGCCCATAATTTTGAGGCCACTAAACATAATGCTGAAAACAAAGATGATTGTTAGCACTGCCTCTTTTCAGACATTTCAGTGTGGTGAGGACCTTCCTCTCCACTGTGAAAACATCTATGTCAATTACACTATATGTCAACTATAGTATATTCTCAGTGCAAGGATGGGGATTAGCTATAGCATAAAAATATGTTTCTAATATAATTCACCAATTTTTCAAAAGCCGGAAATTTATTACCTTGTTTTTTGGCTTTCTCTAAACAATTTTATCAAAAGAAAAAAAAAA
>NW_007727830.1:364398-365029 GCF_000696425.1 Galeopterus variegatus | reverse complement strand
ATTGATTTGCGTATGTTGAACCAACCTTGCATCCCTGGGATGAATCCCACTTGATCATGGTCAATAATTTTACGGATGTGTTGCTGTATTCTGTTTGCTAGTATTTTATTGAGGATTTTTGCATCTATATTCATCAAGGATATTGGCCTGTAGTTTTGTTTTTTGGTTATATCTTTACCTGGTTTTGCTATCGGGATGATGTTTGCTTCATAGAATGAGTTTGGGAGATTTGCGTCTGTTTCGATCTTTTGGAANTAGAGTATTGTTTAGATCTTGTGTTTCTCTACTTATTCTTTGCATAGATGATCTGTCCAATATTGACAGTGGGGCGTTCAGGACCCCTGCTATTATGGTATTAGTGTCTATTTCCTTCTTTAGGTCTAATAGAGTTTGTTTTATAAATCTGGTTGGTCCAACATTAGGTGTGTACATATTTATGATTGTTATGTCTTCTTGATGGATCAGTCCTTTTATCATTATGTAGTGTCCCTCATTGTCTCTTTTTATGGTTTTTAGTTTAAAGTCTATTTTGTCAGATATAAGAATAGCTACTCCAGCTCGTTTTTCTTTTCTGTTTGTATGGTAAATCTTTTTCCATCCTTTCACTCTTAGCCTATGTGCGTCTTTATGG
>NW_007727830.1:362171-362953 GCF_000696425.1 Galeopterus variegatus | reverse complement strand
TCGTGTGGTGGTGAACTCCCACAGTTTTTGTTTGTCTGAGAAATATACTATTTGCCCTTCAGTTTGGAAGGATAGCCTTGAAGGGTAGAGTATTCTTGGCTGACAATCTCTGTCTTTTAGTATTTTGCATATATCATCCCATTCCTTTCTGGCTCTTAAGGTTTGTGATGAAAAGTCTAATGTTAGTCTGATTGGGGCTCCCTTATAGGTGATTTGACACTTCTCTCTTGCAGTTTTTAAGATTCTCTCTTTTTCTTTGAGTTTTGCCAATTTGACTATAACATGTCTTGGAGAAGACCTTTTTGGGTTGAATACGTTTGGAGATCTTTATGCTTCCTGGATCTGAAGATCTGTGATTTTTCCTATACCTGGGAAGTTTTCTGCCACTATTTTGTTGACTATGTTTTCAATGCAATCTCCTTTTTCCTCCCCTTCTGGAATACCCATGACTCAGATATTTGAGCACTTAATGTTGGACTTCCGGCCAAGATGGCAGAATAGACGGTCCCTAGCATCACTCTCTCCCACAAATCAACATATTTAAACTATAAAAACATAACATCAAGTGCATATGGAACAGGGAGACGTCCAGTAGGGAAGGCAGAAGCTCCGTGGAGACCACATGCCCTGCGGGGCCCCCATTGCATGATCCAGCAGATAGGTTTCACTGCAGCCACCTGGCTCTATTCGCAACCCAGCCCAGTGTGCACAGAGTGGGGAGACGTCCAGCAGGGGAGGCGGAGGCTCTGCAGAAACCACACACCCTGTGGGGCCACCACTGC
>NW_007727830.1:351047-362073 GCF_000696425.1 Galeopterus variegatus | reverse complement strand
AGTACTCCCTTGAGAATTTCTTGTAAGGGTGGTCGTGTGGTGGTGAACTCCCACAGTTTTTGTTTGTCTGAGAAATATACTATTTGCCCTTCAGTTTGGAAGGATAGCCTTGAAGGGTAGAGTATTCTTGGCTGACAATCTCTGTCTTTTAGTATTTTGCATATATCATCCCATTCCTTTCTGGCTCTTAAGGTTTGTGATGAAAAGTCTAATGTTAGTCTGATTGGGGCTCCCTTATAGGTGATTTGACACTTCTCTCTTGCAGTTTTTAAGATTCTCTCTTTTTCTTTGAGTTTTGCCAATTTGACTATAACATGTCTTGGAGAAGACCTTTTTGGGTTGAATACGTTTGGAGATCTTTATGCTTCCTGGATCTGAAGATCTGTGATTTTTCCTATACCTGGGAAGTTTTCTGCCACTATTTTGTTGACTATGTTTTCAATGCAATCTCCTTTTTCCTCCCCTTCTGGAATACCCATGACTCAGATATTTGAGCACTTAATGTTGGACTTCCGGCCAAGATGGCAGAATAGACGGTCCCTAGCATCACTCTCTCCCACAAATCAACATATTTAAACTATAAAAACATAACATCAAGTGCATATGGAACAGGGAGACGTCCAGTAGGGAAGGCAGAAGCTCCGTGGAGACCACATGCCCTGCGGGGCCCCCATTGCATGATCCAGCAGATAGGTTTCACTGCAGCCACCTGGCTCTATTCGCAACCCAGCCCAGTGTGCACAGAGTGGGGAGACGTCCAGCAGGGGAGGCGGAGGCTCTGCAGAAACCACACACCCTGTGGGGCCACCACTGCATGATCCAGCAGGTAGGCTTCACTGCAGGAACCTGGCTCCATTCCCAGCCTGGCCTAGTGCACTCGGAGCAGGGAGATGTCAGGGAGGGGAGGCGGAAACCACGGGGACCACACTGCTGCCGTGGGATCCAGCAGCCTGGCCCAATGCATATGGAGCACAGAGACATCCAGCAGAGGAGATAGAAGCTCCATAGAGTCCACACACCCTGTGGGGGGGCCGCAACCACACGATCCAGCAGCAGTTAGGCTTCACCGCTGCCACCCAGCTCCATCCCAATCCCAGCCTAGAGCGCACAGAGCAGGGAGACATCCTGCAGGGGAAGGGGAAGCTCTTTAGAGACCACACACTCTGCGATGTCTCAGCCCATCCCAGCAGCCCAGGCCAGAGTGCACGGAACAGGGAGAAGTCCAGCACAGGAGGTGGAAGCTCAGCAGAGACCACACACCCTGTGGTACCGCCCTGTGATCCAGCAGCTCGGCAGAGTCCAAGCTGACTGGAGAGGTTGCTCCCTGGAGAGGCCCAAGACCTGAGGCAACCACACACGCAAGGCACTAGTGGCCAACTGAGCAGTCACTGAGGTAGCCATACCAAATTGGCTACCACAGCAACATCTTAGTCAGTCAATAGTGTCAAACCTGTGGACTGTGAAACCCCCTGCCACAATGAATAAACATCAAAGAAAAGATACCAGAAATATGAAAAATCAAGAAAGTACACCACAAAAGGATAATAACTCTCAAGCTCTAGATCCTATAGAAAAAGAAGCCCTTGAAATGACTGACAAGGAATTTCGAGTGATAATTCTAAGGAAACTGAATGAGATACAAGAAAACTCAGCTAGACATCATGATGAAATGAGGAGAAGTATACAGGACCTGAAAGAGGAAATGTATAAGGAAATCAATGCTCTGAAAAAAAATGTAGCAGAACTTGCCGAACTGAAAAATTTATTCAGCGAAAGAAAAAACACAATAGAGAGTTTAACCAGCAGGCTTGCAGAAGTTGAAGAGAGAACCTCTGGACTTGAAGATGGGCTGTTTGAAATAACACAAGCAGACAAAAAAAAGAAAAAAAAAAAAAGAAAAAGAAAAAAGAATCAAAGGCATTGAAGAAAATCTGAGAGAGATATCAGACAACCTTAAGCGTTCAGTTTTAAATTCAACCAAAGTTCTACCACCCATCCCACCTTTCCACTGTCCCTGAGTGTACTTGGTTCCCTGTCCACAGTTCCTGGCAATCCTCTGTCTCCTGCTGGCATCTCCTAGAGCAGTCTTCAAACTCGGATCTGCACCATAATCCCCTGGAGGACTTGTTAGAACACAATGGGCTGGGCCTCACTCCTGGGGATTCTGATGCAATGAGTCTGGAATGGGATCTGGGAATCTCCCTTTCTCACAAGAAACAAGCTCATGCTGATTCTGCTGGTCTAGGGACCACGTTTTGAGAACCACTGCACTAAAGCACACTTTGTATGTGCTGATCTTTTCTCTACTGAACCGATTGCTGAAGATTCACTAGGTCAGGGCCACATCCTAATCCCTTGTGGATTCAAAGGAGACTTGCCTAGGCTCCCTGCATTCTGAAGCCTCAGAGGATTCGGGAGACTGGTTGGTGTATACCCCTTCTGCCTGGACTGTCTGGCCACCCTTTTGGTTTATCTGTCACTTTACCCTTCCATTACAACTTTTGATTTTATGAAGGGAATGGGATCCTGGTCTCATCTACTTTTAGACTGCCCTCCACCTCTAAAATATATCTAAGGGCCTTTTTGTTCCTGCTGCACACCCTTGGGACTTTGCTCAGAGCAGCTGACTCTTCTCTTCTGAACTCAATCTCTCTCCCACTGTGCTTCATCTCTACAGAAGCATTTACACTTAGATTATCATGAGTTCTCAAATGAATGTTCTCAGTTCTTCATGCCCTTAGCATTTTGAGGTTTTAGAAATGCTTTTCCCAAGAAAAGCCTATTTATTAAGCCATTAAAATTGATACTTTAAATGTAATCTGATATTGTTTTTAAGGCCTATTTCATAGATTAAAAAGCAAGTTTTTATTATTTTTTTTTATTTTACATTCTGTCCTCCTCTGAAGTAATTAGCCTCAGTTTAAAACCTCATTTTAGTCATGGAAAGGTCACAAAATAATAGGAACTACTCAAAACATCAGTTTAAAAAGTAAGTTGAATTTTCAAAATATTGCCCAGCTTACATACTTTTGGTTAGTTTTCTTGTGGGATGGCATACTCGCCATCTTTGTGCTTTTGGTGAAAATAGTTACTGATGCCAATTTGTTGGGAAAATATAAGGAAAATGGTCAGGACCCCTCGGATGTTGAGTCTTGCCGAGCAGCTGAGGTGGGTATGTGCATGTGCACGGGTGTTCCTTGTTATTATCTAGTGTGATTACACATGTGCATCAGGGTTTTTGTTTTGGATTATGGACTTGAGTAAAAAGGACTAACGGCAGAGATGTGCGAAGCTTCTAGAGGACGCTCCAGGGAGCCATATTAGGTCGATTGCTCCCAGCTCTGAATAAAGCCTATTATTTCTTCACCCAAGGCTCCCAGGACCTTTTGCTATTACCTAGCTCATAAACCTACATGTGAAGGGTTGTGACCCAGTCTGGACAATGGGCTCAAGGGGTCTGTGCGACCTAGCCCTAGCTCTACATCATTGAAAGTAAAATATTGTACCTCCATGGGCCATTGTTAGAATTTCTTTTGTATTTTTGAGTCAAATTCAGAAGGTGTGATTATCAGGCACTCAATCTCATCGTGATCCCCCTTCTAGAGAAGATCATCTGGATGCTCACTAGAGCCAGGTATGGCTTGGGTCTCCAAGACTGTCAGGAAGGCTTGTGTTCAGATTTTCTCAGTCCTGCCTTCAGAATTTTTTCACTTTGGCTTCTGAATGAAGAGCCTGAGGGAGCCAGAGGTTGGAAGTAGTTGTATTTGAACAAGGTTACTTTGATGTAATTTGGCTGCACTCTGTGTATTGGGAATGCAAGGCTTGCCAGTAGAGCATGGAGCGTTATGTGAATTAACACGTACATTTACACAAATTATGTGCAGTAAAAAGGACTGCAGATTTAAAGTAAATATAAGCTAACCTTCCTGCTGCCTCCACTCTAATATAGGAAAATGACAGACTAAACCTGTAAATGAGCAGAGAATTAATAGTGTGATAGTGAGAGAAGAAATCTTAGTATAGGAAGAGACCTCTTGGGCAGACTCTTTCAAAGGAGTAATCTGTTGGTTCTTAAAACTCAAACAGCATGTATTTGAAGGTAAATAATCCTGTCATATACATGCACGTATGTGCATGTGTAGGTATGTGCACATAATCACACTTGTCCTTTTTTAAAAAATTACATTAAAAGCCACCACTCCTTAAGTGCCTACTATATGTTAAGCCTTCAATGACGTGTCCTTTATATACTATGTCTATGAAACAGAGATTATTATCCAAATTTTACAGATGAGGAAACTGAAACTCTGAAGAGTTAAGGAAATTTTTAGTCCAAAAAGTGGCTAAGTATGAATTCAAGCCTAAATTTGTCTAAACCCAGAAATTCCATAATTTACTTAGTTCAGATTTTTCAATTTATCTATGGTTGTTAAATTAAAATATAGTATTCATTCAACCATTCTAAATATATGCTGGTAGGATATCATGTGCAATTTGAAGGAGTTACCTGCCATCCCAAGAGAAAAGCCCAAGGTTAAATAAGGCTTGTGTTGGAAAAGCACAAAGAAATCCAGTGTGGCCAAAGCATTTTGAGTAAAGAGGAAATAAGCAGGCAGTCAAAGAGGT
Organism: Galeopterus variegatus; assembly: GCF_000696425.1. NCBI lineage: Eukaryota > Metazoa > Chordata > Mammalia > Dermoptera > Cynocephalidae > Galeopterus > Galeopterus variegatus. The sequence continues at coordinate 357,447 of NW_007727830.1, read as the reverse complement.
AGCTGGGATTAGACTGTGCAAGGCTAAATTCTGGACTTAATATTTTAAATAAGACAGGAAGCCAATGGAATGAGTAGGAGCAGTTGTCCTTTCTTCCTTGCAAATTATCTCGTTGTTAGATTTTACTGTTGGACAATTTATTTAAATGTCTATGAAATCTCATGTTGAAAGCTGATTCCACATTAATTACGTCCTCACTCCATTTAACAACATTTGGTACTTACAGAGTCAAGTTTATTGTCATTTTCCCCTTGCATATGTATCTTTTTCTGTCCTTTTTATCTTAGGGACACCTGTGATTGCTCAATGATTAGCTTTCGCAAAAATATGAATGTCTTGTTTGTACATGAATAATTTATAGTCACATATTTTTCCACCTATCCGTTTTACTGACATTGAAATGTGGACAATATAAGACATATTGTTATTAATATTAAAATAATGTGAAAGTAGAAGTTTGTTTTGTATTAATGAAGCCCTTATGCAAACTGTTTGCCTATTAGTAATGCATAAATGTAAATATCTGCATGTAAATATCATTCTCCAAGGAATCATGAACTTGAATATGTGGCAATGTCAGCATTTTAATAGCTGATAAAAAGAAAAAAAAGTTCTTCTGAAAATACATACTCACATTTTTATTTTATTTTATTTTATTTTATTTATTTATTTTTTCTGACCAGTAAGGGGCTTGCAACTCTCGGCACGGTGTTGTCTGCACCACGCTCAGCCAGTGAACGTACCAGCCATCCCTATATAGGATCTGAACCTGCAGCCTTGGTGCTACCAGCACCGCACTCTCCCAAGTAAGCCACAGGGCTGGCCCTGTACTCACATTTTTAAACACTGAAGTAAGATTTAGATTTTATGTTAAACAGATGTGGAAAATAAATGTCAGATTAAAAGAAAACAAAATAAAATAACAATATCAAAAATTTCAAACCCAAGCAAGAAGCTTATGTCTTTGTTTTTCATTTATTTCCCCAAATAATTGAATAAGAAACAGCTTATTTGAAGCTGTACTTAAATTACTATATTATGGGCATATTAACAAGGCAATAGGCATGATATCTATTTAAGATTTATTGAATTTATTATAATATGATAGGCATAGATCATATAATATATTATTTATTATTTAGAATTACATTACTTATTATTTAGGATTGTTATTGAGTTTCATAAAGAGTTTTAGAGAAATAATGAATTGTCAAGTTAGACTTTTTTTTTTCAGCACCAGAAGTACATGTGCAAAATAATTCATTTACATAAAAAGGCACGTAGTGATACCTTTCATGGTTGCATGAATCTATTTTAGATCCTCAACAAACACATATTTTGCATCTACCATCTGCCCAGTATTGTGCTAGATGCAGAGAATATAAAGAAAAGTAAGACTCAACTTCTGATTACAAAACAATTAAAGCTACAGGAACTCGTACTAAGTTTAAATAATTTTTTAAATACACTATTAAATAATTTTTCATTAATTTTGGTCTACAAATTAGAAAATTAGAATAAAATTACTTGGTGTTATCTGATTAATACATTTGTGAAGGTGGTCAAATCTTATTACTCATTCCCCCACCAAAATTCACATTGATCCCTAAATTGTCTGGATTATATTTTCATAGAGACCCAAATAACTGTTTAATGTTGCGTTCTGCAAATGATCGTGATCTTCCTGCTTGATGTGTCTACAGCAATGGAACATTGCACATTGTAGAATATATATAAATATCATTAAACAAGTGAAATAAACAATTAATAGTTACTGAATATTGATATTTTAAGGTATTTCTCCTGAGATCATGGTAGAGTGATACAAAATGATTTCATTATGTAAATGGAAGACAAATTATAGTTATCTGAGATAAAAAGTAATTACTCAGAGCTCTGGTTGCTATGAATTGAATCTGACCACTTTACCTTTTGTGTAACGTAAATTATCAGATCTGTACCTGAAAAGAAAAGAAAAAATCAGATCAATGTGTTTAAAATAGATCATTCTTGAAAAGTTCACAACTGAAGTAGTCTCACTAGTCAAAAAAAAAAAGTCTTCCAAAATTTGTGAAATTCTTAATATATTGCAGAAAAGAGAGTGTCGTTTGATCCAGGGTTTGTCTGTCTGACTGACTCTGTGCCATTTTATAATTCATCCAGTGTGAGTCCTAAACACTGGAATTATAAACATTAGCAGAAACTGTCCATTCATCAGCAACCCATCTATTTACCTAAATCATGACCTTGCTGTTTGTGAAAATGTGACTTAATTGCAGCCTGTATGAATTCAAGTCCCATGCATTGATTTTTGTGTAATATGATAACATTACCTACCGATCTGAAACCTTTCTAGAGCCCTCAGTCCCTCATGATAAAGTCTATGCTCTTAACAAAGAAGTCTTTCTACCCTGCAGCCTCGACTCTGGCCTCCAGAACAGCTGCATTGTTTCTCTTTTGGTGCCTCCAACAGGCTCAGCTCCCGCTTAACTCTGGGCCTTGGTTAAGTGGGAGCTGAGCCTGTTGGAGGCACCATAAGAGAAGCAGAAAGTTCATCTTCCTGGAAAACTCTTTTCCTGACTCTCCATTTGTCTTGTTTCTTCCTGTTCGTTGAGTGTAATTTTACACTTGACTTCCATGGGAAAAGTATGGAAGAAAGCAGCCATTCCTAAGTCTGGAGGAAGGTACTATGTCTACCTCATTGCATCTGTAGCACTAAGAAAATCCTTAACCTGTATATTTTATTCATTCTTCTAATTATTCAACAAATATTTATTAAGCATCTATTATATGCCAGGCATTGTTCCACACATGGGGGATGCAATGGCAATGCAAGACAATGTCCCTTCATCACGAGGCTTACACACTTGTAATTAATAGTCAACTGAGACATAAAGGCACAAGATAATTTGAGAAAGTGATAAATACTATAAGGAAAATTAACGGTGGGTCAGGGACAAGGCCTCTTGGAGAAAGTCTCCTTCAAGCTGGGTCCTAAAGAATCAAAGGGAAAAGCTACGCCAAACTGAGAAGAAAGAACATTTTAGTCAGGAAATGCAAGCTCAAAGATGTTGCACTTTCTCTAGATGGGGATGAGGTTGGCATTTCCGTGGGACAAGGAAAGACCAGTGTGCCTGGAAAATAGTGAGAGACGGAGCATATGGGTAATGACAACGGAACTCAGACAGCAGCCAAATCCTGTGGCATATCACAGATGACAGTGTGCAGTGGATTTGATTTTAAATCCAAAAAGAAGCCATTGAAATATCTGGATCAAAGGAGAACCATGCTTTTATTTAGGCTTTGGAAAAATTACACCGCTACTAATGAAATGTGAGAGAAACAAGAATGAAAGCAGGAGCGATGATGGTTTGATGTGAAGTTTAGTGTGATAATTGGAAAAATTTAGGATCTATTTTGTGAACTACTTGTAGAGTCCTGGAGTCAGGACTCTACAAGTAGTTTGAATATAGAAAGTGAAATAAAAAGTAGGTGACCTGAGGCCTATGGCTCTGGGATGATAAGGAAACTGAGGGACAGAAAGTTTAAGTGACCTGCCCAAGTACTCACAGCTTATTTTTTGAGGGAGAGAAGAGTGGTGTAAAGATTGAGGTTTGGGTGGTGTCACCAGGATGGTGAAGTAGAGGATCCTTGATGTCACTTCCCTCCAAAGAGATCAACTTACAACTCTTAAAAACAAAAACTGCCATTGTGAAACCACCGGAACTCAGGGGAAGAGGAGGAGAGACCTGCTGATTCTGTAGAGGTGTGAAAATCCATGGGGTGTCAGAGGAGTGACCACTCCAATCAGTCCCAACCCCAGCTGCTCCCTGGACCAGCGTGGCACAGTGCACAGAGCAGCTATCAGCACACAAAGAAGCTACCTGGAAACAGCAAAGCCATAGCAGTACCCTTAGGATGAAGCTACTTAAAGTCTTTAGGGGAAAAAGGGTGCCATGACCACTGGAAAAAATATGTATATATATAATAAATATAAAATATAACAATATATATTTTATTACACACACACACACACACACACACACACACACACACCCCACTTCACACTGCCCCATCCCATTCCCCAGGCCAGCTAAGTTAATCTCAAGCTTCCTCTGCACCCACATAGGAGGGAGGAGCTGCAGCTAATGGGAGGAAGGGATCACTTTGAGTCCCACCTACCACCTTCAGGACCAGCATAGCACTATATACTCAGAAAGCCACTGTATCTGCTGTCTTGGAGGTGAGAAGAGAACTGGAGGTGGGTGTCTGAATTACACAGAGGCCTGTGAGTCTTCACAGGTACTTGTGTAGGGCCTGCCCCATGGGAAACTTTTGGAGTGCTAGGGGAGGGGAGAGCCACCAGGGATGCATCAGGGTACAATGCTGGCAGGTGATCTGTTTCCCAGTTGCCACAGGCATCACACAGTGGAGACCAGTCGATGAGACAGAACTGGAGGGGACATATTTTGCAGGAAATACTCAGTCCCAGTCTGGATTTTTCATACAGCCCAGTTGCACTTGTGGAGACCCCACATGACCCAGAAGTGACTAAAGAAAGACATTAGAATCCTGTCAACACAGAAAGTTTTCAAGGCAGCAATTTAGCTCAGGCACAACATTCAAGTTCTGATACCTGCACGAAGTTTCCTGGAATCCAGGAATTAGCCACAGGACAGCAAGTTAACTCCAGTGCAGTGTTTAAGTAAGTGGTGGTGGTTGCAATTAATGCACCACAGAATGGAAAAAAAACCAAAACAACCAACAAACAAGAGACAAAGTTCTGATATAGAGTAATAAAAGTCTAACACCATAAAAGAGTGCCTATAAAACCTGGAAGAGACAGTCATCTCTTCAAATGTACAGGCATCAATGTAAAGACATAAAAATCAAAAAAGAACAGAGAAATATGACACTACTAGAGGAAACCAAGAAAGTGAGAGCAATGAATCCAGAAGAACAGCAGATTTGTGAAGTGTCTGATAGAGCATTCAGAAAAATCCTCTTAAAAATGTTCAAGGAGTCACAAAAAAATAAAGATAGAAAATTATATGATATTTGAAAGGCAATCCCAGAGCAGAATGAGAAACTTGACAAAGGAATAGGATCAATTAAAAAATAAAAATAAAAATAAAAATTCTGGAAATAATGAATATGTTATCTGAATGAAAAAACTTGATAGGTAGCTCCAACAGCAGACTTGATCAAACAGAGGAAAGACTCTTTGAGCTTGCAGACACAATATACAAAATTATCCAATCAAAGGAGCAAAAAGAGAAAATAATGAGAAGAAATAAAACAAAATTGCAGCAATTATGGGACACCTTCAAGAGAAATAACCTTCATATTATTGGTGTGTCCAAAGGAGATGAAAAAGAGAAGAGACCTAGAAAGCATATTTAAGGGACTAATGACTGAAAATTTCCTAAGTATGGAGAAAGATGAAAGCATCCAGGTACAAGAAGCTCAGAGGTCACCAATCAAGCTCAATCCAAGAGGAAGACCCCAAGGCACATCACAATCAAATTATCAAAACCCAAAGACAAAGAAAGAATACAATTGTTGAAAACTTCTGTTAGGCCGGCCCGGTGGGCACTGCTACAGTGCACCGCTTGAGAGCGCGGCGGCGCTCCCACCGAGGGTTCGGATCCCACATACAGACCGGTTCCCGCTTACTGGCTGAGCGAGGTGTGGGCGCAGCACCGAGGGTTGCGATCCCGTTGCCGGTCCCGGTCCGGTACGGGCGCGACACTGAGGGTTGCGATCTGTTGCCGGACACGAAAAAAAAAAAAAAAAAAAAACTTCTGTTAATCAAGAATCCTGTATCTTGTAAAACTAATCTTGAAATATAAAGGACAAATAAAGCCTTTCCCAGACAAACAAAAGTTAAGGAAATTCATCAACACTAGACCCGCTTTACAAGAAATGCTGAAGGGAGTTCTTTGGTCTGAAAGAAGAAAATGCTGAAGTGTGACCATAAAACATCTGAAGGTCCAAAACTCACTAGTAAAGTAACTCCACAGACAATCTCAGGAAACTTCAATATTTTAAGAGTGGTGAATAAACCACTTATACCCTTAGTTTAAAGTCTAAAGGACAAACTTACCAAGATAAAAACAAATACAACAACTGTATAAGAGATAGGCAGCATTAAAAGATGTAACTTGAGGGCCGGCCCGGTGGCGCACTGGATAGTGCGCCGCTTGGGAAGCGCGGCGGCGCTCCCGTCCAAGGGTTCGGATCCCACATACGGACCGGTTCCTGCTCACTGGCTGAGCGAGGCGCAGGAGCAACACCGAGGGTTGCAGTCCCGTTGCCGGTCCGGTGCGGGGGCGACACTGAGGGTTGCGATCCGTTGCCGGACACGGAAAAAGACAAAAAAAAAAAAAAAAATGTCTTG
>NW_007727830.1:310963-351036 GCF_000696425.1 Galeopterus variegatus | reverse complement strand
TTTTAAAAAAAAAAAAAAAAAAAAAAAAAAAAAAAAAAAAAAAAAAAAAAAAAAAAAAAGATGTAACTTGAAATAACACAATGTCAAAAGGGGGGGAGGGCGAAGAATGACATCAAAGTATATAGTTGGCTTTAGTATTTTTCTTTTTTCTTAGTGATCAAAGTTAAGTTGCTGTTAGTTTAAAATAATCTGCTATAACATGCTTTTGTAAGACTCATGGTCACCACAACACAAAAATCTATAATAGGCATACTAAAAATAAATAGCAAGAAATCAAAATATAGTACTAGAGAAAACTGCATAATCACAAAGGAATAGGAAAACCACAAAAAAGAATCTACAGAACAACCAGAAAAAAGGTAACAAAATGGCAGTAACAAGACTGTATATCAATAATAAATCTAAACGTAAATGGATTAAATGTCCCAATTAAAAGGCACAAAGTGGCTGAATGGATCATAAAACAAGAACCAACAATATGCTGCCTACAAGAAACTTACTTCACCTATAAAGGCACACATCAACTGAAAGTGAAGGAATGGAAAAAGATATTTCATACAAATGGGAGCCAAAAATGAGCAGAAGGAGCAAAACTTACATTAGATAAAATAGACTTCAAGCCAAAGAAAGTAAAAAAAAATAAGGAAAGTTATTATATAATGATAAAGAGATCAATTCAACAAGACAATGTAACAGTTCTGAATACATGAGCACCCAGATACATAAAGCAAATACTGTTAGACTTAACAGAAGAGACAGATTCCAAAACAGAAATAATTGAGAACTTTAATACCCTACTTTCAGCAAAAAACAGATCATCCAGACAGAAAATAGCCAAGGAACATCAGAGTTGATCTCCATTATTGACAGATTAGATCTAACAAATATTTATAAAACATTTCATTCCAATAACTGCAGAATACACATTCTTTTCAGCAGCGCATGGAACATTCTCTATAATAGACCATATGGTAGGTCACAAAATAATTCTCAACACATTTAAAAAAAATTGAAATCATACCAACCAACTATCTTGTCTGACCACAATGGAATAGACTAGATATCAATAACATAAGAGACATCAGGAACTATACAAATACATGAAAATTAAACAGCATGCTCCTATACAATGAATGGGTAAAAGAAGAAATTAAAAAGGAAATTAAAAAGTTCCTAGAGACAAATGAAAATGAAAACAACCTGCCATAAACTGAGTGGTACAGCAAAAGCAGTTGTAAGAGGGAAGTTTATAGCAATAAATGCCTACATCAAAAAAGTAAAGGGACTTCAAATAAACAATCTAATGTTACATCTCAAGGAAATAAGAAAACAAGAACAAATTATTAGAAAGAGACATAACAAAGATCAGAGAAGAAATAAGGGAATGGGATATTGGCAGCCCACTGCCCAGAAGCAGGCAAGGAGAACACTGGAGGTCCCAGGCAGGAGCTGAAAGCAACCTCCACTGCCTAGAAACAGGCAAAGAACATTCTTAGGGTCCTAGGCAGGAGCCAAGGACAGCACCCCTGCCTGATAACAGGGAAGGATCATGCTGAAAATACCACTTCCATGGGGGTGGCCCACCACAACCATAGTTGCTGCAAAAGTGGCTCACTGCCATGGCAGTTGCCACAGCCACTGCACTGTACAGGCAGCCAACCAGATACTAGACTGCACTGACACAAGGAGAGTCACCAGTGGAGACCTGGAAGAGAAATTATCTTTCCTTAAAGCCTTCTACAGAGTAATAGAAGAAGCAACTGCTCTGCCAGATGACCAGACATCAATGTAGAGGTACTGGAAATATGAAAATCCAAGAAAACATGACACCACCACAGAATACAGTAATTCTCAAACACCAGACCCTATACAGCAAGAAACCTTTGAAATGACAGAAAAGGAATTCTGAGCAGTAACCTTAAGGAAACTCACTGAGATATAAGAAGACTCAGATAACATAATGAAATGAGGGGAAAAAAAGATATGAAGGAGAAAATTTACAAAGATACTAATACCTTAAAAAAGAATATAGCAGAACTCATGGAATTGAAAGATTCACTCAATGAAATAAAAACACAACTGACAGCTTAAGCAGCAGGCTAGAACAAGCAGAAGAAAGAATTTCTGATCTTGCAGGTCAACTTTATGACATAACCCAGGCGGACAGAAAAAAAAAAAAAAAGATAAGAGAATTTTTAAAAATGGAGAAAATCTAAGAGAGCTGAGAGACAGCCTTAAGCACACAAACATTCAAATCATGGGTGTTCCTGAAGGGGAGGAGAAAGGAAAAGGTTTGAAAAACCTATTCAATGAAATATTAATGGATAACTTCCCAGGTATAAGGAGAGACATAGACCTTCAGATCCAGGAGGCACAAAGATCCCCAAACAGAGTCAACCCAAAAAGGTCCTCTCCAAGACATATTATAGTGAAACTGGAAAAGCTCAACGACAAAGTGAGAATCTAAAAAGAAGAAAAAGCATTAAGTAACCTATAAAGCAGCCCCTATCAGACTAGCAGCAGACTTCTCAACAGAAACTCTACAGGTCATAAGAAAATGGGATGATGTATTTAAAATACTAAAATAAAAAGGCTGCCAGCCAAGAACACTATATCCAGCAAGACTATCCTTCTGAGAAAGAAATAGTGCATTTTCCAGACAAACAAAAGCTGTGGAAATCCACCCCCACACAGCCAGCCCTGAAGGAAATCTGCAAGGGAATCCTGCATCTGGAATGTGAAAAATGATAATCACTACCACAAATATACAAGAAAGAAAAAAAACCTCCTGATAGAACAAAAATGCAAACATGAAAGAGAAAGAAATTAAATCTTACCACCAAAAAAACCCCCATAATGACAATGAAACAAAAGCAGATAAACTCTTAGTCTCTCTGGAGGATGATAGGGAAACAATTCATTTTTCTAAAACTAATAAGTAAAAGGGAAGAGTCAAGCATTTATCCTGTCTTTCCTATGTGAATTGTTCCTCAGGGTGACCATAAATAGCTGAGGAGGGAATATTTCTGTCTATCGAAGTATCCCAGTTAGTAAACGAAGAAGAAATAAAATAATTAGAATATAGTATTTTGCTAGCCCCTATCAAAATATTGGATCTAGCAAATGATCATCAACATCTGCTAATGTCACAGAGACACAATCATACATAATGGGCCTCCTGCAGTAGGAACGCTTGAAGTGAAGCCAAATCTAAACTGAGTGAGACCAAGCCTCAGGATCCAGCAACGAATCATCAGGAAATGCAGGGGACAGTGGAACATGTTAAATGACACTACTCTAATGGAGCCAGTAAATCCAGACCTTGGGAAACTTTATGTGGTAAAGGGAAAAAAATGAGGAAAAGGGGTAACCTTTAGATTAAAAGAAACAAGAGAAAGCTGACATAGCAAACAGTAAAACAAGCGGAACTTGTTTGGATCCTGATGTAAACAAATCAATTGTGAGAAAGAAAGAAGGAGGGTGAGAGAATTGGAGAAATTTAAACATGTTCAATGTTTGATTATATTAAGAAATCATGTTTGATTTTTAAAATATGATATATACTGCAGTTATGTCTTTTATAAAAGAGTTCTTATCTTTTAGAGACACATACTGAAATATATACAGATGAATGCTAAAAATAAAAATAAAAATAAAGGAATTACGTATTTAAAAACCAGTACAAAAGGTTGATGAAATAGAGTTGGTTTTTCAAAAAGATAAAATTGATTTATCTTTAGGTAGATGAATAAAAAAAGATGGGAGACAAACAAAATCAGAAATGAAAAATAAGTCATTACAACTGATATCACAGAAATACAAAGGATCATAAGAGACTATTACAAATAACTACACACTAACAAACTGGAAAACCTAAAAGAAATGGATAAATTCCTGGCTACATATAACTTACCAATGTTGAATCATGAAGAATTAGGAAACCTAACTACACCAATACAAGTAATGAGATTGAAGCAATAATAACAAAATCTCTCAACACAGAGAATCCCAGGAGCAGATGGCTTCACTGAAAATTCTACCAAACATTTAAAGAAGAACTAATACCAGTTCTTCAAAGTCTTCTGAAACATTGAAGAGGAGGGAATACTTCCAAAATCATTCTATGAGGCCAAAACCAGAAAAAGACACAACAAAAAAAGAAAACTACAGACAAATATCCCTAATGAACATAGATGTGAAAATCCTCAACAAAATACCAGTGAATTGAGTCAAACAACACAGTAAGAAGATCATTCACTATGATCAAGTGGGTTCATCCCAGGGACATAAAAATGACTCAACATACACAACTTAATAAATTTGATACATCACATGAACAGAATGAAGGGAAAAAAACATGATGACTTCAATAGAAAAAGTATTCGATAAGATCCAAGACCACTTCATGATAAAGACACTCAACAAATTAGGTATAGAAGGAATGTACCTCAACATGATAAAGGCCATATACAACAAACCTACAGCTAATATCATACTGAACAGACAAAAGCTGAAGGCTTTTTCTCTCAGATCTGGAACAAGATGAGGATGCCCATTTTCCCCATTCTTATTCAACATAGTACTAAAAGTTCCAGAAGTTCCAGCCAGAACAATAAAGCAAGAGAAAGCAATAAAGGACATCCAAACCAGAAACGAAGTCAAACTATCCCTATTTGCAGATGACATGATCATATACATTGAAAATCCTAAGATCCCACTAAATATTTACTAGAACTAATAAATGAATTCAGTAAAATGGCAGTATAGAAACTCAACACACAAAAATAAATAGCATTCCTTTCGGGCTCATGTTCGTAAAGTCTGTGCCCAGATGTAGTTCCTGAAATGTTTCACCTATATTTTCCCTTAGTAATTTTACAGTTTCAGGTCTTATACTTAAGTCCATAATCCATTTTCAGTTGATTTTAGTATATGGTGAGAGGTGCATGTCTAGTTTCATTCTTCTACATAAGGATATCCATGTTTCCCAGCACCATTTATTGAAGAGGTAATCTTTTCTTCAATGTATGTTTTTGTTCTCTTTGTCAAATATCAGATGGCTGTAAGCCTGAGGAGTGATTTCTGGGTTCTCTATTCTGCTCCACTGGTCCAGGTGTCTATTTTTATGCCAGTACCATGCTCTTCTGGTTACTATAGCTTTGTAGTATAATTTGAAGCCAGGTAGTATTAAGCCTCTGGCTTTATGTTTTTTTCTCAGGATTGCTTTGGCTATTCAGGGTCTTTTGTTGTTCCATACAAATGTTGAGATTGTTCTTTCCATTTCTGTGAAAAATGTCATTGGTATTTTGATGGGGATTGCATTGAATCTGTAGATCACTTTGGGTAGTATAGACATTTTCACAATGTTAATTCTTCCAATCAAGAGCATTGAATGTCTTTCTTTCATTTTGTGTCTTCTTTAATTTCTTTCAATACTGGTTTGTAGTTCTCATTGTAGACATTTTTCACCTCCTTGGTTAAATTGATTCCTAGGTATTTTGTGTGTGTGTGTGTGACTGTTATAAATGGGTTTACTTTCTTGATTTCTCTTTCTGTTAGCTCATTATTGGAGAATATAAATGCAACTGATTTGGGGGCATTTGTTTTGTATCCTGCAATGTTACTGAAATTATTAACCAGCTCTAGGAGTTTTTTGAAAGGGTCTTTAGGTTTTTCTATACATAGTTTATGTCACTGGTAAATAGGATCAGTTTGACTTCATCTTTTCCAATCTGGATGCCCTTTATTTCTTTCTCTTGCCTGATTGCTCTGTAAATTAGTACAACCACTATGGAAAACAGTATGGAGGGTTCTCAAACAACTACAGATAGATCCTCCATATGATCCATCAATCCCGCATCTGGGTGTATACCCAAAGGAGTAGAAATCATCATGTCAAAAGGATACCTGCACTCTCATGTTCATCGCAGCTCTGTTCACAATAGCCAAGATATGGAACCAACCTAAATGTCCATTGATGGATAACTGGATAAGGAAACTGGTGTATATATACACCATGGAATACAACTCTGCCATACAAAAGAATGAAATTCTCCCATTTGCAACAACATGGATGAACCTGGAGAAACTTATGTTGAGTGAAATAAGCAAAGCACAAAGGGATAAATACCATATGTACTCACTCATTAAGTGGGAGCTAAGAGATAAAGAAGAAAGGAAAGAAAGACCACAGTGGTGCACTGGACTTGCAGAGGGAGAGAACATACCTAGGGATATAAAGTGGAGTGGGGAAAGGGGCTGGGGATGGAGGATAGGGATAATTGAGTAGGGGACACAGGGTACGATCACAATTTGTGGTAATGGCATGCTGCCAGTATGGATCTGGCCATCACATCTTAGGCACAAGTGGTGACAATTTGCTTTGTACCCCATGAATATTAATAACCAACAAAAACAAAGCAAAACATTAAAAAAAAAACCTCAAGTACAAAACCAGAAGAAGCAGGCTTATTGTGAAATAAAGGGCTGAAAGAAGCACCTCCTTACAGATGGTTTCTCAGAGAGGTTGTTAAATTTCCCTAGCTGAATATTATTAAAATGACAGGGAGGTTTTGGGCCTTGTATAGTTTGAAGACAAACTTTTGGAAATAAAGGAAAACAGTACTTTTTGAAACTTCCTTTCCAATTCTATTAAAGGATACTAAGTATACACCACATGTATTAGTCCAGTTTTGTTGCTTATAACAAAATACCCGAAACTGGGTGATTTATAAAGAAGATGAAATTTATTGCTTACAGTTTCTGAGGCTAGGAAATCAAAAGTCCATCTGCTGGTAGGGACAGTGACCCAGGGGTCTCGCACTACAAGATGGGGGAAGTAGAAAGAACGGAGAGAGACAGACTCTCTTCTTTTTGTAAAACCTTCAGAACCATGTCCCTGACCACTACTTTTAATCCATTCAAGACCGCATGGTCCTACAATCGGATCACTTCTTGAAGACTCCACCTTTCAATTATCATAACAGGATTTCCCACCCTCTTAACAGTCACAGAGGGGGCCAAATTCCTAATACATAAAACTTGGGTACACAACTCTAATTTCAGTGAATTTGGGGGTGACATAATTCAATCTACTATACCACATTTCTTTCGACCCACTTTCCCTGATTTGCTATAGCCTTAAATCACAAGAGTTAATTAAATTATGATCTTTAACAATATTTGTTGCTTAACTACTGGCTTCATACAAGTTGATAATTTGTTGTGAATAATAAAGTTACTACTAATAAAGTAAAAATAAATAAATTAATTAATAAAAATTTTTTTAAAAAAGTACTCCTATACCCCAAATATGAAATAGCCAAAGAAGAAATCAAGAAAGCAATCCCATTTATGATACCTACCAAAAACATGAAATACCTAGGAGTAAATTTAACCAAGGAAGTGAAAGACCCTTACATGAAAATTATAAAACATTGGTGAAAGAAATTGAAGAAGACACAAATTAATGGAAAGATATCCTGTGTTCATGGGTTGGAAGAATTAATATCATCAAAACATTCAAATTACCTAGAGCAATTACAGGTTCAATGTACTCTCTATCAAAATACCAACAACTTTCTTCACAGAAACAGAAAAAAAATCTTCAAATTTTTATGGAATCATGAGAGACCCTATATAGCCAAAGCTGTTCTAGAAATCTCTTGAATGGAACAGGGACATTTCTGCCTATGCTCATTTCCTCTCCCGTATTAGTATGGAGACATTTCTACAATAGAAATCTGTAGAAATCTGGAAAGGAGGAGGTGACTAGTATTAAACATTTGGAAGGTGTGGAGGATTGGGATCCTCTTCAGAGATCAGGGGTATGAAAAAGCTAAACAGTGACATTCCTTAGTCTTTAAACTCATGATATACCTAAGAGTTCCTTTTTTTTTTTCTTGTAGCAAACATCATGGTAAAAACTAAACTATTCAAGGTCCATCCATGTTGTTGCAAATGGCAGTATTTCATTCGTTTTTATAGCTGAGTAGTATTCCATTGTGTAGATATACCACATTTTCCGTATCCACTCATCCGATGATGGACATTTGGGCTGATTCCAACTCTTGGCTATTGTAAAGAGTGCTGCAATGAACATTGGGAAACAAGTATACCTTCGACTTGATGATTTCCATTCCTTTGGATATATTCCCAGCAGTGAAATAGCTGGGTCATATGGTAGATCAATCTGCAACTGTTTGAGGAACCTCCAAACCATTTTCCATAGGGGTTGCACCATTATGCATTCCCACCAACAATGTAAGAGAGTTCCTTTTTCTCCGCAACCACGCCAGCATTTATCGTTCAGCGTCTTTTGGATTTTAGCCATCCTAACTGGGGTGAGATGGTATCTCAGTGTGGTTTTGATTTGCATTTCCCGGATGCTGAGTGATGTTGAGCATTTTTTCATATGACTGTTGGCCATTTGCATATCTTCTTTAGAGAAATGCCTACTTAGCTCTTTTGCCCATTTTTTAATTGGGTTGCTTGTTTTTTCCTTGTAAAGTTGTTTGAGTTCCTTATATATTCTGGATATTAGTCCTTTGTCAGATATGTATTTTGCAAATATTTTCTCCCACTCTGTTGGCTGTCTTTTAGCTCTGTTAATTGTTTCTTTTGCTGTGCAGAAACTTTTCAGTTTGATATAGTCCCATTTGTTTATTTTTCCTTTGGTTGCCCATGCTTTTGGGGTCATATTCATGAAGTCTGTGCCCAGCCCTATTTGCTGAAGGGTTTCTCCTATATTTTCTTTAATAAGTTTTATTGTTTCAGGGTGTATATTTAAATCCTTAATCCATTTTGAGTTGATTTTAGTAAATGGTGAGAGATGTGGGTCTAGTTTCAATCTCCTGCAAATGGATAACCAGTTATCCCAGCACCCTTTGCTGAAGAGGGAGTCCCGACCCCAGTGAATAGACTTAATGCCTTTGTCGAAGATCAAATGGCAGTAAGTGCGTGGGTTGATTTCAGGGTGCTCTATTCTATTCCATTGATCAGAGTCTCTGTTATTATAGACCCAGCTATCCTACTGCTGGGAATATATCCAAAGGAATGGAAATCATCAAGTCGAAGGTATACTTGTTTCCCAATGTTCATTGCAGCACTCTTCACAATAGCCAAGAGCTGGAATCAGCCCAAATGTCCATCATCGGATGAGTGGATACGGAAAATGTGGTATATCTACACAATGGAATACTACTCAGCTATAAAAACGAATGAAATACTGCCATTTGCAACAACATGGATGGACCTTGAGAGAATAATATTGAGTGAAACGAGTCAGGATGAGAAAAAGAAGTACCACATGTTCTCACTTATTGGTGGGAGCTAAAAAAAAATAAACAAATTAATTTACCCACAAACACACACACACACACACACACAAAAAAACCGGGGGGTGGGGGGTGGGGAAGAAGATATAACTACTATACTTTTTTTTGAAGTTGTTACAACAAGCAAACGGAAAGGACATTCTTGGGGGGGAGGGGAGAGAGGGAGGAGGGCGGGAGGTGTCGGTGAAGGGCCATAATAATCATATACATTGTATATTGATAAAATAAAAATTAAAAAATAAAAAAATAAAAAAATAAAAAAATAAAAAAATAAACTATTCACTTTGCAACTCTACTGACATTATAAGGCATGTGGTCTAGTCACAGAGCAGTGCCACGGCAAAGAAGACACAGACCAAGAACTACAAACAACTACAGAATAAATCAAGTACTCTTTGCATTTTCACATATGGTGAGTAGTAAACTTAGTCTGTGGCAACACTTAACTTTCATCATTTTTTTTCCATGCAACCCCTTGTACCTCATGGCTCATACCTACCACCTCTACAGTCTCTTCCACAGTCCAGTTCTACCCATCTCTTTTCTTTTGCTGCTGCATCTCATTTTCAATTTGCAAAACAAAATCCAAAAGGATGAATCTTATAGGAAAGAAGACAAAACTGAATAGGAAGGCCAGCCTACTCAAAAGATGAATTACGGACTGATAACATGTTGATGTTTTTGTCAGGTCCCAGAAGCATGTGATTTTGCCACTGTTTTCTTCTTTCCTAAAGATGTCCTCATGCCTTAGATTTACCTTTTGTTTGTCAAATCAAGGGTCAAACAGTGCATTTGCTCACTATGATCCCAATACTTTCTCTTGTCTTGTTCCATTTTCCTGGCCTTCCACTACCATTCACCAGCCTCAGGTTAATTAGCGTATGTCCATTCATTTCAGGTCACATTTGCAAATCCCCCATGATTTATGGGCTAAACAGTTTTAACACAGATTAAATCACTAATACAATTATGCTTGTATTATATTAATTTTTAATACAATTAATACTTAATTCAACTCTTTCTTCAACCACTCTGAACATGCATCTTTCTGCATTCTGCATATGCTCATCGCCACCTCTGTGCCGTTACAGTTATGTGCTCTCCCCTAGTTTACTTTCCCATACTCTCCTTTCTATCTATGATAATTCTACTTATGTTTAAGATTCAACTCAAGTTGTTTCCAGTCAAGCCTTCTTACTCTTTTAACTCTCAATAATTCTTCTATTCTAACAAATGAAGCATTAATAATTTATATTACACAAGATGTCACTTGGCTATAAATTATTTTGAACCAATTTTTAATTATTTCTACTTTATAAGCCTCATTTCCTCAATAAGCTTGTAAGATCCTCAATCAATGGAGCGCATAAGAGTACAGCTAGAGAAGATTTGTCTTAGTCATCATGAATGATAACTAAGGTGTCATTTTGATGTCTTTCTTAAGGAAGATATGTTTATCCTCTGTGACCCCTAACATTTAGCACTTGAGTGAGTGCATATAGAATATTCAATAAATGCCTGTTGACCTGATATGACAAATATGTAAATAATTTGATTACTTATATTTTTACTAACATAAAAGAAAAAATGATGCCCCCCCACTAAAGATTGCATTTTCCCGTAATATATGAACTGTATGTGAGCTCTTAGGAAGAAGAGCTTTATATAAGTTTTAAAAATACAAGTACATAAAATTTAATTGATGCTAAAGGTTTTTTTTTTTCCTTATCAAAGAAAATGAAACTGTAAGCTGCTCAAGGTAGAATTTAAGCAGTGGTTCTCAAACTTTAGCATAATCAGAATCACTTGAAGAGGTTGTTAAACGAATGGCTGAGCCCGTCCCCTGAGATTCTGATTCAATAGGCTCAGGCTGGGACCCAAGAATTATCATTTCTAATGAATTTTCTGGCCATGCAAATGCTGCTGATCCTAGAAATGCACCTTTAGAGGCAGTGTGTAAAGCATCCTTTCCCCTAAAGAAAAAAACCAGCTACTTCAGTCGCACCACTGCCATGTTCCTAGAAGCAGGCAAAAGGTACAAGAAGACAAATATTCATGCTTATTTTACTCAAGGCAAGATATTCAAACAAGGAAAGGCTAATTTTCTCAGAAACAGAAAGGCGGGTTGTTTTCACCTGCTAGGGAGCATTAGAGAGACCAAGGGGACTCAGCTTCATGTAAGTCTACCCAGATGTCCCCATTCCAAGCCTCAGGGTAGGGTGTCCCTCTTTCCCAAAGACATCCTCACTATCAGATGAAATATTTGTCAAGACTGTGAATCCAACTTGTGTTGTAGCTCTGCGAATTTTGCAATTAAAATCTGTGTTTGTTTCTCAGAAAAATTGTCCCTGTGGCTTCATAAATAAGAGATTCTTCTAGGGCTACTAAACAAACTCTCTGGTTCTCTAGTAATAACTTGATATGAGAGTTTGAAGACTTGGGTTTGTCATTTTTTTGTTAAGGGCTCCAGTACATTCAAAAAAATTCTGAGCAGCCATGTGTTGGAGCCAGGTCATACCAGCTAGCAGAAGATGATGTGTGTGTATCTTCCCAACTCCATGTTTAGTGACATCACATTCACAGCTTGATATTGGCCATTGTGGGAATATTTACACCAAGAAAATTGGCCATGCCTACAAATAAGTTTTGTTTTGTTTTGTTTTTGTTTCTTGAGAGTTGTTCAATATTTTACTAGCCTAATACAGATTCTATGACATTATTTTTGTAGTCAACATTACTATAGTAAGATTCAGTGCAGCAGCACTACAGTCCTCAAGACATCTGCTTGAGAAGACACTTCATCAAAATTAACCACAGCTGATCAATCATAATTCTACAGCATCCAAGATTAACTTGCATCCCACTTCTCATTGGCAAGGAGCCAGTGATTATGCTCAAGTTCTGAGATATGACCAACCCAATTCCCAAATCCCATATATGAGAGATTTCAGTGTCTAGTCAGGAGACAAACATTACAGAAGTTACTTTAACAAATAATTGCATATGAAGAATTGTTAACTTGGTATGTAGAATTGTTAACTAGTAAGAAAATTCAAAAAACTACATTCAGTTATCATGGCCATATACTTTATATTAGGTATATACCTAAACCTATATATATAGGAAGCATCTACTATCACCGGAAAGGTAAATTGAAGGGAAAAGTTGGAATCATTGAAAGATAGAAGCTTGGGAAATGAGCCCCCCCACCAAGTTGAAACTCAGACTTGTGAGAAGTTATTTCTGTTTGGTTTGTTTTGGTGTTTCTGAGCTAGGTAGAGGAGACCTGTATTCTGAGATTCTAACAACTAGGGAGTGGTTCATGCTTAGCTGATGTCAGCGTCTATGCCAGCATGCCCCAGGAGAACAGGCACAAAGTCTGAGTCAGGAGGAAATAGCTATACAACAAAGGCATTGCAAAAACATGGGGAAATGTGTGTGGAAATTGATTCCATGCTACTAGAAAAAGAAGAGCATAATATAACAATGGCTCAGGCTAAAATTATTGATGTTGGTGCACTTACTAGAAAATTTGATTTAACACGCTAGTGAATGTTCTTGAAAGTTTACTTGATTATACAACTAAAACTTGGACTCAAAAGATGGTCTACCTTCAAAGATGTTGAGATGCAGAACTTTCCTGCTATACTAGAGAGGAAGGAATTCTATGGCAAGGGCAATAGGGATGTTAGAAACAGTCAATCTGTATCTCTATGTGTTAGAAAAACTGAAAACTGTAATCCAGGAACAGGCTTTGTATATGAGTTGAGTTTAATCTTAATCTTTGCAGATTTAATTCTTACACAGTGAATGATTATAAAAGTGTCATCAACTTCCAGTGTGAATAACAATTTAGAATTGAGTCCAAAGCTAGGACTTCTGTTTCCCAACAGAACATTTTTCTATAATAAAAGTATAATTTTAGCAATCAGGGTCCAGAATTTTATTTTTGTCCTTAATCAAAACTTGTATTTTCTAGCATTGTACTTCACAAAACAGAAAGCAGCCAGAGGTATGAAATGGCACCTAGAGAGACCAATAGTGTGCTAAACATAATAGTCAAGAATCAAAAAATAAATTTTCATGAAAATCTTATGTATTATCTGCTAAGTTTCCAAAGAATACCTCTGTCTCTTTTGTATTGTGAAGAAAATTTTTGGATGATGACTGAGAATGTTATGTTACTATTAACTGGTTTTAGTAATACTTACATTACATAGATGAATAGGCCACTGTGAAATTATAATCAAAAACATATAATCTGATGCCACATTTATTAATATACATAGAAATGAATTTCTGAGTCATGTCTTAATGTTTTGTCAAGAATCAATATAATTAACCTTGGACTGAAAAATGATTTAGAAAGAAAACTTTAAATATTTCAGTAATATAGGGCATATGTCTGCCTGGTCATTGAAGACAGGCTTTACAATTTAGGACATATTTAAATCTTGCAGAACAATTATTTTAATTTCTACAATATTTGGGTAGTTTCTGACTATTTAATTACCCATTATTGATGCCCAAAGATGGGATTTTGGGATTAAAAACTTAAACATTACTAAAGCATTAACATTATCCCTATTTTTACATAACCAAAAAGTCAAGAAAAGGAAAAAACCCTGTGCATATAAATAGTATTTAAGGTAGTGACTGAGTTAAAAGAACTGAGAAGAGGAATTCAGGGATCTTTCTTTTCATATGAAAGCAAATAGATTATTACAAAATAATTTTAATAGGAGAATTCTGATGTCAAATAGATCTTGGTTCAAATTTTTGCTCAAATTTTTTGTTTACATCTTATAGACATAGGTGTTATACTTAAATCCCCAGGTTTCTATGTTTTCCTATGTAAAATTGGGACAATACCTGGCTTTTAATGAACAACGTGCCATTTGCTTACCTAGAATGTCCCTCTGCTGCTCACCATCACTTCGCCTGACATCTGTAGTTTGCAGTTTACTGTCACTTTTTCAACAAAGTCTTATCGATTGGACTTGTCCTTTATGGCCTTGACCACAGTGGAAATTAATGAATGGTAATTATTGTTTAATGTTTCTCCCCTCATTAGTCTGCTTATGAGAGCATGGGCCATTTCTGTATTGATAATGGCAACACTTCAGTAGATACTATATACCTGTAGAATAGATGAATGGATAACATATAAAGCTCTGACAGAAGTAGATAAGCAATAAATAGTAGTTAAAACTATATTCATCATTTGTATTTTTATATTACAGCTGTAGGTCACAGTGCACTCTTTAATAAAAATCTGCTATGTTGTTATTTTATTCAGTGATCTTTTTTGTTCTGCAGAGATTAGAGACTATGGCATAAACATCAAAGGGCAAATTTTACCACTTCATTAAATATGCTGCGTTTTATTTACCTGCAGGTTTATAGATGAGAGACTTTTTAGAGCAGAAAGTTTTCTCTTTGTTTCTATTCTAGAAAAAATGCTGATATTCTTTTGTTTGTATTCAAAATTCAATACTTTAAAAACAGTCCACTTATGACCATAGACATGAACATTAAATATGGCAAATGATTCATTTATCATGTTCAGGCATCCTCCCTGTCTATGCGACTATTACACTTACCACAGAGAGTTAGAGGTCATAACCCAAAGCAGTCAGGTGGCCAAGGATCATCTTTGTTCCAAGTTGGGCTTTTCTCCCAGCTCCCTGGCTCCATGAAGGCCATTGTCAATTCCTTTTTGCCTATGGAAACTGAGCTGGCATCCACTCAGCTCAGCTGTCATTTGCAGAAGAGGTGACTATTCCTGCAAAACTAACTTCCTCAAAATCCTCGACTCCTAACCTATAAAGGACTCAGGCAAAGAAAATTCTACTCGAAGATTAAATGTCCCCCTGGCACAGCCAGGATCACTACTGTAGAGAAGATCGGGGATAAATGGTGTGAGCCTGTTTAAAAGTATTAGGATCATGACCTATGCAGCATTACTAAAAAGAAAAGAAGCACGGGTCATATTCATAGTGTTACTAAATTGTTTTTCTCACAAAAGTTATAGAAATCCATCGGAGAAATTTTAGAAAAAAGAATAGGCATAATGAAACTACTTACTGTTAATCACTGTCAGCAGTGGTTTTTGTTACAAATCTGTCCAGACCCCTTTGAATGAGTGTGTGTAAATTTATGACCTAGATAAATAGATAAATCTTTAGTTCTTTTCTACTTTATGCATATGAAATAAATGTAAAATATGACTATACTATAATACTTTATGAATACCCTTCTATAGTATTATAAATTATACTACAATATGATTTTATTGATTATGTAATATTTTCTTTTATGGCAATAAAATAACCCAATTGTTTGAAAAATTACATATTAACCCTGCTGTTGGACATTTCTATAATTTTATTTCTTTATTACATATAAAGCTCTGGTATTCCATATACATATGAACATATGACTAATAATTTTATTGCATTATGATTCTAAACTTGCTATTTCTTGGTAAAGTGTATGCAGATCTTCAAAGATATTTGTGTTATTCAAGGATATTGCATATTCAAGGATACACATATTGCCAAACCATCATGCTAAATTTTTACCAATTTATATTCCTATTCGTATTGTTTAAGGAAAAACTTTAGACAAATTAAATTTAGCAGAGATTATTTGAGCAAAGAATGATTCATGAACTGGGCAGCACCCTGAACAAGCAGAGGTCCAGAACACTCCACCTGACAATGTGGGTGGGCAGTATTTATAGACAGAAAAAGGAAATGACATACAGAAACAGCTTGATTGATTATAGCTCAGCATTTGCCTTATTTGGGCATGGTGTGGTGAGACATTTGCCTTACAGGGACATGGTCAGATCCGTTGGCAACCTCTGATCAGCTGAGACTCAGCTATTTGTTACAAGAATATATTCTTATGTTAGGTTGCAATTTACTACTGCAGAGGCAACTTTATGCCAGACTTAATTTAATTTAACAGTATGTATAAGGGGATCTGTTTCCTGCTGCCCTCCCAAACACCAATTACTTAAATATGAACTGCATTGTGCTGCAGTGGTTCCAGAAAAGACTCTGATGCCCCATGGCTTTGCTCTTTGGAAAAGTAGCCAGCTTGTGTAATATTGCCCCAACTGATCTGAGGCAGGATTTAATTCCTGGAGCAACTGCCAAAGCTTCCAAAGGAATTCCTTTCTGTAGATATCTTTTTCTGTCTCTGAATTTGCCTGTGGATGTGGATCTGCAGAATTGCTATATTTAATAGCTAACGTGTATTGAGTGGTACAATGTGTTTTATATTTATATAATTCAACATTTACCATTTCTTTATAACATAGCTACTATGATTTCCAATTTCCAAATGGGAAAACTGAGGCAGAGTAAAGTTAAATGAATTATAACATATACATTTGGCAATTAATAGGTGATGAAACTGAGATTCATACTAAGTTGGTCTAGAAACTGGAATACTTGTAACACTGTTGGTGGGAATGTAAAATGATGAAGCCTCTATGGAAAAATTAAAAGTAAATTACTATATGATCCAGCCATCCCACTTCTGGGTATATATACAAAAATACTGAAATCAGGATCTTGAAGAATTATATGCACTCCCATGTAAATTACAGCATCACTTATAATAGCCAACACTTGGAGACAATTTAAATGTCCCTCAATAGATGAATGAATAAGGAAAATGTGGTATATACATATACTGAAATGTATAAACAGAAGAAAATTGTGCCATATGTGACAACATGAATGAACCTGGGAGACACTGTGCTAAGTGAAATAAGCCAGTCACAAAAGGACAAATACTGCATGATTCCATTTATATATCAAAAATAATTAAACTCATAGAAACAGAGATTAGAATTGTGGTTGCCAGGGGTTGGGGAGAGGAGGGATGAGGAATTGCAGGTGAATTGGATATAAAGCTTCAGTTATGTAAACTAAA
Organism: Galeopterus variegatus; assembly: GCF_000696425.1. Lineage (NCBI taxonomy): Eukaryota > Metazoa > Chordata > Mammalia > Dermoptera > Cynocephalidae > Galeopterus > Galeopterus variegatus. The sequence continues at coordinate 333,751 of NW_007727830.1, read as the reverse complement.
TACCTTCTAGAGATCTTCTCTATAACATTGTGCCCATAGTTAACACTGTATTGTGCACTTAACAATTTGTTAAGAGCATAGATCTCATGTTCAGTATTCTTACCACAATTAAAAACAACAGAAACCAAACCCACAAAAAACCAAGCTGATTCAACCCCAGAATGTCTGTTCTTCAGAACTATGTAATGTGGCTACAGAAAAGAGTGTTGATTAATGGGAATTTATATTTCTGTCTGATATTTTTATTTGTATTAATGGAAAATATAAAAATTTATTTCACTAGTCAAAGACATATGCCATGCCCTTTATATACAGATTAAAAATTTTAAAAAGAGTGGTCAGCTGGATTGACTGAAATTACAGAATGTCCAGAAAGGACTTAATGATTGAGGTGAGTCAGTCTTGAACAATGAATGTGCTTACCAGGCAGATGTGGTGTGGTGCAAAGAGAGCCTCAAGGACCTCCACGTGGAGGGGCAGCTGAGCAAAAGCAGGAGGTGTGAAGCCGATGATGCACCTGCCAGCCACAACTGCATGTAGCTGGCATCAAGTTTGCGAGGAGTGGTTCTCTAGCTGTTTTCCTCACTTCTCTTCTCCAGGTTGGGAAACATACCTTCTGCTTCCTATGCTTAGAATTTAAAGGCAAATGTTGAGAGATTTTCTTCCAAGCAACAGTTTATGAGAAGGGACAGATTACTCCAGACAAGTGTGCGTTAAGCAAATGCATGATTGCATTCAAGCATAGGTATTGCCAGATTAAATAAGGAACACGGGGAATTAAAAAGTCTACTCTTGATTTGGTTTGGAGACAGGGACATGATCTACTTTCTCTAATTATTTTGTAGTCCCTGGTCATAAAATGTTTCTTCTAAATATGCTGACATTTTTATTCAATTGGTCAGAATAATCATTTAAAATAGGATTATGAATTAATATAAATGTATCAAATGGTCCACTCATGCAGTTAAATGTAGCTTACATATAATTCAAAATAATAATATTAACACAATGTTGCATCCCCTTTTTTTCCCCTATGACAGCCATATTATTTTATAAGCCTGGTGCTCAGACTGAACTGATTTCTGCTAAATTTATAGAGATAAAGCATACAGTAAATCAGTATTTGAAGTTGTGAGCTCTGAAATGTGCATAGTGGGGAAACAACTTAATTAATGTATGTGGTCCTTCTATTCATAGGTAGATTGAAATACAGCAAAATGAAATAAATCGCAGCTCTGTGTTTTCTCTAACTCCAGCTGCATCTGAAAAGTATTATTGTTGCAGCAATTAATATTGCCATACTCAAAAATAATGAACGATTTGAAATTACATTGTTAACCTAAAAAAAGTGAATTATTTTTGCTGCCTGTTAGCAATCAATGTTAGTAAAAGAGAAAAAAAAATGTTCTAGAGAATATTTAATTACCCTTTGGAGATCCTCTGAGAACAAGTGAAAGAGAAGCTTAAACAAAAAGGAGTTAATTAACTTGTCCTAAGAACTATACCCATTCAATTAAAGTATAATTAAGCTGTAGTTAACTCACTATTGGTTTTTTGCTATATGAGAGATAACTTATGCAAGAGAAAGAAAATAAGCAATAGAAAATATTTTAGAACCAGAGTTACCTTCCTTCAACTGATTCCCTTAAAATGTTTGTCTTCTGTTTTGATATTACTCTTTATTTTCCTTTTAAATTATTTCTTCCTTGAGATATCCAGATTGCCCAAAAATAATTCACAGGAATGCACAAAGAAGATCTTTGATGTTGAAAAAAACTCATGAAAAACAAGACCATTATGACACTTATTTGCAAGTCTGAAATCTGGATGTGTCCCTCTAGACATTTTATTTAATTTCCATCTAAGCATCACCTTCTTAGTAGAGGAAAAACTCAGCCTAAATTCTCTTAAGTCATTTTGAGAGACTTAAATTAAAAAAAATTGGAAATATCTTTTTTTAAAAAATTGCATATTACTATAGAATTACTTTAGTGAACTACTTCTATCTAAGAAAAAAGAATTGTTACTGAGAATGCATTCTGTGACACTGCTGTGAATTAATGGCACATGCCACAAAGTAATCTAGGAAGGAGAGGTACATTAGCATGATTTTTTTATGCCTTGTAATACTACATATTATATTTTGTAATGCTATCTCTGATCTTTTCATGGGGAATAGTCCAACTGAAGCCTATTGGAATACAGACCCCAAATATTAGATCATGTCTCAACTTGAGCATGCAGCAATGAATGTACAAAAGAATTACTCTCTGATATTGCAATTTAGAAACTGATATTGCTATTTAGAAAATGACTATGTGTTTTAGATCTCCTTGGCACTCTTATCTTATCTTCACAAACAGTGTTTTCATATTTGAAAAGGGCTCAGTACTAACTGCTATACTAGACCCTAAGTCTCATAAGGTGACTCGACATATGTTGAACTAAAGAATTAAATCCCTGCCACTGAAGAACATGCAAGAGACCACTAGCCACTCTTAACAGTGGAGTGGTATGATCCCCTGTGGAATAGTACTTAACTTATAATTTGGTAGAAACCTTTATACAAGTATTTTCAAGACCTCGATGAATATTGTACTTCTGATTTCTACTTTCAGCTAGAAGGCAGAAAGACTAAGGAGACTGTTCTTTTGATTGTAAAAATGAAAACGTGCCCGAAACTGTAAAATCACAGTCACCCAGGTTGTAGAAACTATATCAAACTTTGCTTCCTGGCATAACCAAGTAGAAAAACAAATGGACACAGTATAAGAAACAGATGATTTTGTGTATTGCACAAAAGGCAATGCAGGACAATAATCCCTGAGAAAATGCAATTAAACAAAGAAGCTTATATGTCACTCTGAGGTTTTACATGGAGGCACTGTCAGAACCAGAGTATAGATGTGACCATGGAAGTTTTGCTGAATTGAGGAGACAGAAGTTGGATTTTGATGAGGTCCCAGAAGCTGAGCTTTTTACAGCAGAGTAATGGAGAGGAGAGAGCTATGCAGAGAAAGAGGTCCAGAAATCTTCAGAGGGCCACTTGAATTTTTTTCTGAATGCTATTTTGTTCATGTGTAGGAGAAATACTTGCAACCAGGCAACTCTGTGTTATAAGACAGTTCCTAGAGCTCCCCCAAAACCAGAAGATGTTCGAGTTGCCACCAGCTTTCACGGAGCTGCTTCCCTGGACTCACAGGGCTCTCGATAGAGAAACCAAGACAATCATATCTCAGCAGTAAACTAATCTACGCTTAGAGTCTTCCTAGTTCATACCCATCCTAAAAAGTTTTATAAAGAAGCCTCAAAAGAATCAAACTCCTCCACAAATAACTTGACTATCAAAATAAAATTCAACATTCTTTAAAGATGAAATAGTCCAGATAAAAATGCTATAAACAAAATGACTAGCACCAAATTAAAATTTACTAGAATGTGAAACATCAGAAAAATCTTACCCATAACCAGAAGAAAAATAAGACTATGGAAACAACCAAATATGACAGAGATGATGGAATCAGGTGAAAAGGGCTCTAATACAGCAATTATAAACATAATTAAGAATTTATAGAAAACGGAAACCTAAAAGGAAGAGAGAATTTTTAAAAAGAAACAAAATATTCTTCTAGATAAAAAAATACAATATGGAAATTGAAAATTCTTAACATGCTTAAGAGGTTATTAGATACTGATAAAAATATTCAGTAAACTTGAAAACATACAAAAATTAAGTAAGTAGATAGAGATAGATAAATAGGTAGATACATACATACATAAGAACAAGGAGCAAAACAACTTCAAAAACTGAACACAGTCTCAACAACCTGTTGGAAAATATAAAACAGCCTAAAAAATGTTTAATTAGAGTTCTCAAAACGGAGAAAAGCCAGAACATATTTGAAGAAATCATGGTTTGATATTTTTTTTTAAAAATTGTTGTCATTGTCTGAGTCCCTGACCCAAATCATTTTCTTTCTTCATGAAAAACTTCTTTTAACCACTTCTCACAAAACAGGTCTGTTGTAAGGAATTTCTTTTGTTCTTGTTTGTCTGAGAAGTCTTTATTTCTTCTTTTAATGTCAAAGGATAATTTCACTGGACATGGAAATCTAGATAGTGTTTTTTCTTTTAATTCTTTAAATATTTTACTGTACTCTCTTACTGCATGGCTTCTGATGAGAAATCTGCTGTAATTTTTATTTATTCATTTATTATTTTATTTACTGAGATAAATCGGCCTTTACAGTGAGGTTTATGTTCATCTGTAAGAGTCAGGCTGTGCCTGTTTGCCGTAGCCTGTGGTGTTAGAGGCGTCATTCCCTCCAGGGTCCTTGCTTTTGTCTTCCTTTGCCTTCAGGCCTTCCCTCAAGCTCCCTCTTAGGCAGAATTTGCATCTTGCTTGTCCTTCAGCTGTAATCCTCTGTTATTATCCTGGAGCCTCGTGGTTGTGGTGGTAAACTAGGGGAAAAGAAGCATTCTGTACGCTCATGCTTGAACCTTAGTCTCTTAGTGGGACTGTGTCTCTTAGTGGGACTGTGTCTCTGGGATGTGACCTTCAGGAGTGTTCCCTAGCTTTGCCACCCCCTTAGGTTAGACAGGAAAGCTAGAGGGGACTGTGTCAGAGAGCTGTTCTTCTAACAGGTGGAGTAATGGTCAGTAAAGGCTTTTCCCCAGAAGAGTTGGCCTTTGTTATTGAGAATGCTCTGCTCCTACTTAGAAATGATTACTCTCCCCTCCCCTGGCCAGAGCCTACTTCAGCAAGTGCTACAGAACCAGTGTCAGGAGTCCCTGTGCTGCCATGGGTGAGGTGGCCATTGTGAGGGGGCCAACATCTGTTCTCAGACTGCTGTGACTTGATATCTCCAAGGTTTTCTACCTTGAGAATGCCAGAGAAGTGCTGAGGTTTGGAAAACTGAAAGAAGACTGGTGTGGCTGTGCTATTAAAATTAAGCCGTTGTGTAGTCCAAGTTAGACTGGAGAGGCAGGCACAACTGTGTAGAAAACTTATTAAGAAACATGTTAGAAAACTTATTAAGAAGTTCTGCAAAGGTTTTAGTTAAAAAAGAGTGGCATCTTCTAATGTGCATATGGCCAAATGTCACGCAGCTGGCAAAGGACATACAAGATGTTCATCCAAGTTCACTGTTTTCTGAAATATATTTTTTTTCCACAAGGAAGGCTGACTTAAGTGCAATGTAGTATTCATATACCTAGTAATAGAGGAGGGGCTGCATTGGAGAAGACTGTTACGACAATTTCCATGCAGCTCCAACTTCTCTGTTAATATTATTTTGACTCCATTTAGCCCATCCTCTTCAGTTCACAGAAATACCAAACTGAGCGGTGTTGAACATAAAATTAAAAGGTCCAAATTGAAATACAAGCATCACTGCATGGCTAACAAACACATTTCCCTCAAAGTTCTTTGCATGCAGCTCTCATCCTTAGGGGGAAGGTATTCCACACACAGACAGTGTTCCTCATATCACACTCCGTCTGCCAGACTTGGCAGTCTCAACTCCTGCAGCCTAGGTCGGAAGCATTAACACTTGTTTTTACCCACATTGATGCAAATGCTGAATGCTCAGAACATTTCCAGGCAGATGTTATCAAACACATCTTCTTGTCACAGTTTCCTCATAAATTTGCATAAAACAGCCATTGCCACTGAAAACGAGGTGCAGTCAACAAAGAAACAATTTGAGTCTGTTCTTGAGATCTGAAAATATGCCTTCATTGAGGAGTGATTTTTCATTTACTGCACTAAAAATACTTTTAACAAACATTCCAACAATGTTTTTGCATTTAATCTGAATAGACACACCCATGTATATACGAACTTTTCCCCCTTGTACTCCCACCCAATTCTTCTCTAAATGTCACATTACCTCTTTATTTTCTATTTCTCATCCAAAGACAAGAGAGCTGCATTAAAACTTCTACTTCTGGTTAGTAGTTAAATGGTCACAAGAGGCCATAACTCTCACTACAACAATTTTTAAAAATTGGGTAAATTTTAAAAGCAACAGTATTTTAAAAAGCCATTAGAAATCCAAAAATACAAAAAAAAAAAAAAAAAAATTCAATGAACTATACTACAGAGAGAAATGAGTATAGACATGCTCCTTGACTTATGATGAGGTTACTTCCTGATAAACACATGATAAATTGAAACTATCCTAAATCAAAAAGCATTTAATACACCCAATGTACTGAACATCACAGCTTAGCCTACCCCACCTTAAATGTGCTCAGAACACTTCCATTAGCCTACAGTTGGGCAAAATCACCTAACACAAAGCCAATTTTATAATAAAATGTTGAATATCAAATGTAATTTATTGAATACCATACTAAAAGGGAAAAACAGAATGCTTGTGTGGGTACATGAAGTACAGTTTCTACCGAATGTATATTGCTTTTGCACCATTATAAAGTTAAAAAATCCTAAGTCAAGCCATCCTATGTTGGGTGCCCTCTGTCCTTCCTAGAAGAAATTGATAGTAACTTTTATGCCTGCAGGCAGCATGAACAGAGAATATAACTCTTCACAGGCAAAGGTTGTTTCATACATAAGGAGAAACTTTTAATGGACACATTTGGGGTGGCAAAACGGATTAGGTTCCAAAATGTCCCAGAAGAAAAGTACTTCACCTGTTCCCAAATCTTTTCACATAAAGGCTCAAATACATAGAAACATACAAAATACTTGGGCCAAAACAGGAAAGTAAGAGATCTCCTGAGGTGCATAATGATGGACAGAGGATGGTTGAAGAAATCACCAGTAACCCAAAGATGTTGTAAAGGATAAAAAGATCTGAGAGTCTCACAATCCTTAGATCTCAAGTCCTTCTGGGACTTTCAACTAAAATTTTTGTTATCAACAAAGCTATCCTTTGAAGATGAAGGTAAAATAAAAATATTCCCCGATCAGCAAAAGCTGAGACAATTCATTGCTAACAGATCTGTCTTATAAGAAATCTTAAAGGAATACCTTCAGGTGAAAAGACATGGTACTAGATGGTAACTCGAATCTACATACAGAAATAAAGTACACAGGTAAAGGCAATTGTGCAAATATACATCATAAATGTATTTTTTGCCTTCTCTTTTCTTAACTAATTTCAAAGATTTGCATAAAGCAGTATTTATAAAATTGCTGTGATGCCCTTAAAACATGTATGTGAGTAATAGCACAAAGGTAGGGGAGGAAATGGAGCTATATTAAATCAAATTTCCATATTTTTATGGAATTAAGTTATTATTAATCTGAAATAGATTATAGTAAATTAAGATCCCTTGAGTAAACATGAAGAAAATAACTAAAACGTATAGTTTAAAGAAACCAACAAAGGAATTAAAATGATATCTAGGAAATAACTAACACAAAAAGGAGGAGAAGCAGAGAAACAAAAAAGATATAGGATACATAGGAAACAAATAGCAAAATGGTTGAGATAAATCAACCTATATTGATAATCACACTGAATGTAAATAGGTTTTATATTTAAGATGAATGCTATCCCCCTAAAATCAGGAGCAAGGTAAGGATGTCCTCTCTCACCACTCCTACTCAGCACAGTACTGAAAGTCCTAGCCAATGAAATGGAGCAAAATAAAAGTGAAAGTAAAGAAAATAAAAGAAGAGAAAAGAAAAGAGCACTCAGATTGGAAATGAAGCAATAAAACTGCCTTTATCTGCAGATTACATTTTTATCTGTGTTAAAATCCCTAAAGAATCTATAAAACAAACAACAAACAAACCAAGAAAAACTCCTGGAACTAAGTGAGTAATAAAGTCACAGGATAAAGAGTTAATTTACAGAAGTCAATTATATTCCTTCATACCAATAAGAAAAAATGGAATTTTAATTTTAAAAATGCCCTTTAAACAGGCACCAAGATGTAGTGAAATGTTTGTGTATAAATATAACAAAACGTGTGCATAATCTGTATGCTCAAAACTAGAAAAACATTGATGAAAAATTTAATAATAAGTAAATGGAGAGATATTCTATGTTTATGGATAAGAAAAAATGGAATTTTAATTTTAAAAATGCCCTTTAAACAGGCACCAAGATGTAGTGAAACGTTTGTGTATAAATATAACAAAACATGTGCATAATCTGTATGCTCAAAACTAGAAAAACATTGATGAAAAAATTTAATAATAAGTGAATGGAGAGATATTCTATGTTTATGGACTGGAAAACTCAATATTGTGAAGATGTCAGTTTTTCATATTTTAATCTGTAGATACTTCACAATCTTAATCAAAATCTCAGCCAGGTTTTGGGGGATATTATAATTCTAAGATTTATATGAAAAGGCAAAGAAACTAGAATAGATGAAATAATTCTGATAAAGAAAAATAAAGTTAGAGGATTTACATTACCCAATTTCAAAACTTACCATAAATATGCAGTAATCAAGACAGTGTGATATGGCAAAAGGATAGACACATAGATCAATGGAAAAAAATGGTGAGTTCAAAATCAAAAACACACAAATATTGTCCACTTATTATTGCAAAGATTCAATGACAATTTAATAGAGAAATAATGGTCTTTTCAACAAATGGTGCTGGAACCACTAGATGTCCACATGAAAAAATATAAACCTTAATACCTCACACCTTATACAGAAATTCACTCAAAATGAAATTTAACCTAAATGTAAAACATAAAACTATGAGACTTCTAGAAGAAAGCATAGGAAAAAATGTCTGCAAGACTTTCAATTTGGTAATGAGTCTTTAAATATAGTAAAAGCTGTACCCATAAAAGAAAAAAATTACTAAATTGCACTTAATCAAAATTCAGAATGTTTCCTTTTGAAAGACATTATTAAGAGGTTTAAAACAAAACAAGCTATGGATTAGGAGAAAATTCTTGCAAATAACACGTCTGTGATAAAAAATCTATGCCCCGAATATATTTTAAAACTCTTAAAAATTCAACAATAATAAATAAATTTAAAACGTACAAACTATCTGAACAGACATTTCACTAAATAATATGGATAAGCATAGGAAAAGATGCTCAATGTCATTTGTCATTAGGGAAATGCAACTTAAAGTTACAAGAAATACTACTACACACCAAATAGAATCAATTAAAAAATAATAAAATAAAAGCAAGAAAAGGGTGATGTAGGACAACAGAAACTCTCACCCATTGCTGGTAAAAATACAAAATAGTACAGCTATTTCGAAGATGCTTTGGTAGTTTTTGATAAAATTGAACATACCATATGATTCAGCAATCCCACTCCTAGGTATTTACCCAAATAAATTGAAAATTTATGTTCACACGAAAGCTTATACTCCAGTATTTACAGCACCTTTTATTTTATTTATTTATTATTATTATTTTTAATTTCTTTTCCTTTTTGTCTTTTTTACTGACCGGTAACGGGATCGCAACCCTCGGTGTTGCACCCGCACTGCGCTCAACCAGTGAGCGGGAACCGGTCTCCACATGGGATCCGAACCCTTGGCGGGAGCGCCACCGCGCTCCCAAGCGGCGCACTCTCCAGTGTGCCACCGGGCTGGCCCTACAGCACCTTTTATTTATTACACTGTTGGTGGCAATGTGAAATGGCGTGGCTGATAACAAAAACAGTACATCAGCTCCTCAAAAATTTAAAAATGCAGTAAGTTGTCTTTTCATTCTGTTGGTTGATTCCTTTTCTGAGCAGAAGCTTTTTAGTTTGATATAATTCCATTTGTTTATTTATTTTTATTTTGTTGTTTGTGCTTTTGGGGTCTTATTCATAAAGTCTTTGACCAGTCCTATGTCCTGAAGTGTTTTTCCTATGTTTTCTTCTAGGACTTTTACAGTTTGGGGTCTTATATTTAAGTCTTCAATCCATTTTGAGTTGATTTTGGTATATGGGAGAGGTATGGGTCTAGTTTTATTTTTTGCACAAGGATGTCCAGTTTTCTCAACACAATTTACTGAAGAGGCTGTCTTTTCCCCAATGTATGTTCTTGGCACCTTTGTCAAAGATCAATTGGCTGTAAGTACCTGGGTTGATTCTGTGTTTTCTATTCTGTTCCATTGGTCCATGTGTCTGTTTTTATGCCAGTACCAAGCTTTTTCAGTTACTATAGCTTTGTAGTATAATTTGAAGTCACGTAGTGTAATGCCTCTGATTTTATTTTTTTTACTCAGGATTGCTTTGGTTATTCAATCCTTTGTTGTTCCATATAAACATTAGGATTGTTTTTCTATTTCTGTGAAGAATGCCATTGGTATGTTGATGGGGATTGCTATTGAATTTTTAGACCGCTTTGGGTAGTATGAACATTCCCACATTAATTAATCCATGACAAGGACTGTCCTTCCATTTTTTTAGTGTCCTCTTAATTTCTTTCAGCAGAATTTTGTAATTGTCATTGTAGAGGTCTTTCACCTCTTTGGTTAAATTTATGTCTAGGTGTTTTATTCTTTTGGTGGCTATTGTAAATGGGCTTGCTTTCTGTATTTCTCTTTCTAATTGTTCATTGTTGGTGTATAAGAATGCTACTGATTTTTGCATATTGATTTTGTATCTGGCAACTTTACTGAATTTGTTTATCAGTTCCAGGAGTTTTTTGGTAGAGGTTATGGGTTGTTCTATATATAGGATCATGTCCTCTGTGAACAGTGGCAATTTGACTTCATCTTTTCCAATTTGGATGTCTTTTACTTCTTTCTCTTTCCTGATTGCTCTGGCTAGTACTACCAATACTACATTGAATAGGATTGGTGAGAGTGGATATCCTTGTCTTGTTCATATTCTTAAAGGAAAAGCTGTCAGTTTTTCCCCATTCAGGAAGATGTTGGCAGCAGGATTCTCATATATGGCTTTTATTGTGTTGAGATATTTTCCTTCTATATCTAATTTGTCAGTGGTCTTTATCATAAAGGGATGCTGAGTTTTGTCAAATGCTTTTTCTGTGTTTATTGAGATAATCATATAGTCTTTGTCCTTGATTTTGTTGATGTGGTGTATCACACTTATTGATTAGCATATGTTGAACCAACCTTGCATCCCAGGCAAACAATACGTCTGACAAGGGATTAATATCCAGAATATAAAAGGAACTCAAGCAACTTCACAGTAAAAATCCAAATAATCCAATTAAAAAATGGGCAAAGGAGATGAATAGACATTTTTCAAAAGAAGACATACAAATGGCCAATAGGTACCTGAAAAAATGCTCAACATCACTCAGCATGTGGGAAATGCAATTCAAAACTGCTTTTGGTTATATAAACAAAGGAATGTAAATCATCATGTTGAAGGGACACCTGCACTGCCATGTTTATTGCAGCTGTATTTACAATAGACAAGATATGGAACCAACCTAAATGTCCATTGATGGACAACTGGATAAGGAAAACACACAATGGAATACTACTCAGACATTGAAAAGAATGAAATTCTGCCATTTGTGGCAACACAGATGAGCTTGGAGAAAATTGTGTTAAGTGAATTAATCCAGACACAGAAAGAGAAATATGACCTCATAATAATCCAGGCATAGAAAGAGAAATCTTCACTCTTAAGTGGAAGCTAAGAAAGAAAGAAAGACAATAATAAAACATTGAACTTTCTGAGGGTGAAAATAGACCTATATTCACTAGAAGTGGGAAAGGGGAAGGGAGCAATTGGGTAAGGGATACAATAAGTAATTACTATTAGTAATTATCAACTGCTAATAATTTTGATTTTATCATCACATACTGTACATAAACACTGACAGTCAACTCTGCACCCATAAATATGTATAAATAAAAATGTACTACAAAAGGGCCAGCCCGGTGGCGCACTGCTACAGTGCGCCACTTGGGAGTGCAGCAGCGCTCCCGCCGAGGGTTTGGATCCCGCATACAGACCGGTTCCTGCTCACTGGCTGAGTGAGGTGCGGGAGCAGCGCTGAGGGTTGCGATCCCGTTGCCGGTCCTGGTCCGGTACGGGCACGACACTGAGGGTTGCGATCCGTTGCCGGACACAAAAAAAGACAAAAAAAAAAAAAAGTGTACTACAAAAAAACTAAAACTGGAGCTACCATATGATCTAGCAATCCCACTTCTATGTATATATTCAAAAGAATTGAAATGAGGATCTCGAAGAGATATATGCAAACTCATGTTCATTGCAGCATTATTCACAAGAGCCAACATATATGGAAATGATGAATAGATAAAGAAAATGTAGTATATACATAGAATATTATTCAGCCTTAAAAAAGAAGAAAATCACACTACTGACAACAGGTTACATGCAATACATTATGATAAGTGAAATAACCCAGTCATGGAAGGACAAACACTTCATGATTCCACTTATGTGAGATACCAAAAATAGTCAGAATCATAGGAATAGAGAGTAGAATAGTGGTGTGGGGAAAATAAAATAATTTAGTCAGGCTCTCTCCACATTTCTTGTAAACAAGTCCTGTGTGGGTAGAGTTAGTGCACATGTGTGTCAATGTATCATTTCAGTTAATTGCTATTGTGTGTTCTTGAGTTTGTGAAGCAGGGCTGGCCAACAGAGCTCACATCTAAAAATAGAGCATGTTTACTCTGCTGGCAGCTGCTCAGTTTCTCTTTGGACTTTGCAGGTAGCAGTTGAGTTTCTGAGTTTCTCTGTGGACTGCTTGGCTTATAGTGTTGTGTGTGCTGAATAAAGACTATTCCTTCTTCAGTCAAGGCTCCAAGGACCATTTTGTCCAGTTACCTAGCTCATAGACCTGCATGTGAAGAGGCTAGAGGGGGTCTGTGAGCTCCAGACCCTAGCTCTAGCTCTACAGGTGGTTGCCAGGGGCTGGTGAATAGAGGAAAATGGGGAGTTGTTGTTCAATGGATGTAAAGTTTCAATTATGCAAGATGAATAAGTTCTAGAGGTCTGTTGTAAAACATGCCTATAGTTAATACTGTATTGTGTACTTAAAATTTGTTTAAAAGATAGATCCCATGTTAAGTGTTCTTATCACAATTTTTTTAAAAAAAGGAAATACAAATAGGAAAAATAAGTTCTGTTGGTGTACAGCCAACCCAGGAATCTATAATTAACAATGATTTATTACATGTTATCAAATGATAGAAGAGAGGATATCAAATGTTCACATCAGAAAGAAATGATTAAGTTTTGCAGTGATGAATAAGCTAATTACCCTGATAAAATCATTATACCTTGTATACATGTATTGAGATATAACTCTGTAATATGAAACATACAATCAGTATGTTTCAATAACACATTTAATAAATAAATAAGAAAATACTCATGTATCTATCCATTTGTCTGAAGAAATGCTACCGGAAGGATAAAGCAGAAACTAAAGAGATTAGCTGCTTAAGGGTGTGGGTGGGAAAGAAGAGGAGACCGGGAATGGATCAGTAGAAATGAAAAGGAAACAACACTTCTCAGAGCACATCTTTTTGTAAGTTTGACCATAAGAAATGTAGTAATGTTTCACATACTTCCAAATATAAATAAATAAAGTGATTGATTGATTAACTAATTAATTATAACAGAACGTGAAGAAATCCAAAATGCAGTACAAATAGTAACAGATGAACCCAAATGTGTTACAAATGAATATCATAACCACCCTGAAAGGTTAAAGGAGAAAATGAGCTAAGCTACTTAACTTTGGAAAATGTATTTTACCTGTGTTTTTGAGGCTAAGACACACATAAAAAACCCTGTAGTAAGTACTGTACTCTAATTAGTATATCAGTTTCTCACAGGGGTATGTGTTAGCAACTGTCATTGTTTTATGTACTTACTAGCATCAAAGAAATAAGTGAATATCTATAGCAGACAAGAGTCAGGTTTCTTACAGAGAAAAAAGTTAGAAATAAGGAAAGGCTAGAAAAAACTTTGTAATATATGATTTAAATCAAAAGTATCAATATTACCTCATGGCAACACACATACAAATACACATGCACAGGGCCATGAGTTAATGTTGATACCTCCAATTCAAAGATACACACACACATACACATATAGTGTGTAAGCATGTGTGCCACAGGCACAAGTACATGGAGGTTACCATACTTGCATATATTTCTTAGCTCTTCCCCATGAGAAAACCTAGGAGCAGTTCTACTCCTGCTGAAATGATAAAAACGAGTATAATACTGCCCAGATATTGGTTTCTAAATACAATTTTTCGATAAAAGGAGCTTGAGATCCTTACAGACTTGACCAATTCCAAGGCTGAGCAGGGAAAAGAAAGGTAATTCTGGAATATCTAGTGATGCCAGGAAATAAGGAAGTGCTTGAAAAAGCACAGGCATTTCTCAAAGGAAGATATACAAATGGCCAATGGACATACAAAAATGCTCAACATCACTCAGCATCAGGCAAATGCAAATCAAAACTGTATTAAGATATCATCTTACCCCAGTTAGACTGGCTATCATCAAAAAGACAGAGAATAACAAATGCTGCGAGGAGGTGGAGAAAGGGGAACCCTCCTACACTGTTGGTGGGACTGTAAATTGGTGCAGCCATTATGGAAGATGGTGTGGAGATTCCTTAAACAACTACAGATAAAACTGCCCTATGTACCAGCAATTCCTCTGCTAGGTGTATACTCAAAGCAATGGAAAGCATCATGTCAAAAAGATACCTGCACTGCCATGTTTATCACAGCTTTATGTACAATAGCTAAGATATGGAACCAAACTAAATGTCAATCAATGGATGACTGGATAAGGAAAATGTGGTATATTTTCACAACGGAATACTACTCAGCCATAAAAAAGAATGAAATTCTGCCATTTGTAACAACATGGATGAGCTTGGAGAAAATTATGTTAAGTGAAATAATCCAGACACAGAAAGAGAAATACCACATCTTCACTCATATGTGGGAGCTAAGTAACAAAGAAATAAAGACCATAATAAAACAGAATCAAATAAATATGAGTCAATTAATATATATAAGAAAATGAAGAAATAATTAATTGGAGAAGAGACAATTCTTCCTTACAAAAAAGGTGACCAGTACTCATAAAAAGTGTCAAGGTCATGAAAGACAGAGCAAAAATGAGGAACTGCAACAGGGTGGAGGCGACTAAAGAGACACCCTGGGGTCTTGGATTAGATACAGAAACAGAAAAAAAAAAAAAGGCATCAGAAAAACTGACTAAACTTGAATAATGCCAGTAGTTTAGTTAATAGTTTTGTAACAATGTTAATTTCTGTTCTTATAATTGCACTGTGGTTATGTAAGTAGATAATGTCAGAGGAAACTGAGTGAAGGGTATAGTTGGACTTTCTGTACTATTTTGCAACTTTGATGTAAGTCTAAAATTATTTTTAAATAAATTTTGAAAAAATAAAAGATCTTTTGGCCCTAACTTAGAAAGCTGTATAATAAATTAAATAAAAGCAAAGTACAACCTACAGTTTAATTGCTTTATGTATACACATACATACATTTCTTTGTATATATACACATATATTTATATTTAATATATATTTATGTTTATACTCATTTACATTAACATAACGATATAAAAGACTGTAACATCATATACCAAATTGTTAGTTGTTTTTTCTGGTTTGGAGAGAAGGGTAGATAATCAAAGTGGTCATATACTTTCTACCTTATGTATTTTATATTTTTCTGTCATGTTTGAATTTCTATAATGAGGATAGATTCATTTTGAACAAAACAATAAAGGAATTCAAGTTTTTAAAAAAAGAATAAGTTTGAAAAATAGGTGGATCAAAACCAAGTTTAAAAACTAAGCTTACTGTATTTATGGCCCATTAAATATGGGCCTGATTTCTTGAGCCATAGCTCCAGCCAGCATGCTGTATTCCAATTTATATTTCTGTTTGACTGGAAATATTAACAAATAGGGAAGATATAAAATATTTAAAGACCATGGAGCACTTAGGGCTGTCTGGATGATATGTCTCTCATACACAGCCCTGTGCTATGGCTTTTAGGTCAGATTTGGCCATTTAAGTTAGCAATAGCTACTGTGCAGCTTTCTTATATTTCATTTAGTCATATCGTAAACTAACAACAAACTTTGATACATATTTAAAGCTCCTTTTATTCTCTATTCTTCAGGTTATGTGCAAATGATTTGGAGTAAGAGGTCATGTTCATTTCAGGAATAAGTTTTAATTATTAAAAATACCTAAAAAATACACTTATAGTTTAAGGGAGAAATATACCTTTATATTACCCCTCCCCATGCCCATTTAATGCTTGCTGTGTTGTGTCTTGCTGAATTTTCAGAATGAACTAAACCTTTGTTTATTAAACTTCTAATGAGCTGCATAGGTTGCTCAATTTCTGCATGGACTACAGAGAAGTCATCATCACTGCCCATGTGGTCTTTCTGTGCTGGGATTGCCACGTGTTAGTGATGCAGCCGCATCATGGGGGCGGAGTGCATCTGAAAAGGAAATGAATGGATATCTAGAATGTCTTTAAATGAGACCTCCAGGAGATACTAAATAATATAACTGTAATTTCAATCTTCCTTGTATTTAGGTTTCCAGTGAGTTTATATGATTATGAGGTGGTGGTTCTATCCTGCGTTAGTTTCTATATTTTCTAGTCTTTTATTTATAATTATGTCTCATACCACACCTCAACACAATTTGGCAATTCATGAAGAATGTCATGGTCTTTCAAATCAAAAACTAAAGCTATGAAATGATATTAGGATAATGCAGTAATTTGTACTCTATAAATTTTATTTAATCACTAAAGTCACTTTCTTAATGAATCAAAGTACAGGCATAGCTGGGAGATGTTGCAGGTTCAATTCTAGACCACTGCAATAAAGCAAATATTGCAATGAAGAGAGTTGCACAGAATTTTTTGGTTTCCCAGTGCATACGAAAGTTACGTTTACACTGTACTGCAGTCTATTAAGTGTGCAATAGCGTTATGTCTATAAAAACAATGTGCATGCCTTAATTTAAAAATACTTGCTGCTAAAAATGCTAATAATCATCTGAGCCTTCAGTGAGTCATAATCTTTTTGCTGGTGGAGCGTCTCACCTCAGTGTTGATGGCTGCTGACTGATCAGAGTGGTGATTGCTGAAGGCTCTGGTGGCTGTGGCAATTTCTTAAAATAAGACAAGGATGAAGTTTCCTGCATCAATCGACTCTTCCTTTCATGAAAGATTTCTCTGTAGCATGCAATGCTGTTTGGTAGCACAGTAGAACTTCTTTCAGAATTGGAGTCAGTCCTCTCAAACTCTGCCACTGCTTTATCAGTTAAGCGAATATAATATTCAAAATCTGTTGTTGTCATTTCAACAATGTTCACAGCAATTTCACCAAGAGTAAATGCCATTTTGATTAACCACTTTCTTTGCTCATTCATAGAGTTTGGATGTGTCGTCCTCCCAAAACTCATGTGGAAATCCGATTCCCAATGTGGCAGTGTCAGGAGCTATTGGAGTCATGGGGGCAGATCCCTCATGAATGGATTAATACCTTCCCTGGTGGGGGGTGGAGCTCATGAGTGAGTTCTTGCTCTATTAGTTCCCACGAGAGCTGGTTGTTTAAAAGAAGTCTGGCACCTCCCGTCTATCTCTCTTTCTTCCTCTCCCCATGTGATCTGCTTGTACCCGCCGGCTCCCTGCCACTTTCTGCCATGAGTAGAAGCAGCCTGAGACCCATGCCAGATGCAGCTGTCCCAGAGTCATAAGCCAAATAAACCGCTGTTCTATATAAATTACCCAGTCTCGGGTATTCTGTTATAGCAATGCAAAACGGACTAATACACTCATCCATCTCAGTGCCAATTTTATGAATTAGTCCATTTCTGTTGCTTATAACAAAATACTTGGAACTGTGTAATTTACAAAGAAATAGAATATTTATTGCTTACAGTTTCCAAGACTGGGAAGTCCAAAGTCCAAGAAACTCATCCAGTGAGGTGACTCTACAACAATGCAGGGTGTCACATGGCAAAAATGGTGGAGCAGAGGGAGAGGGGATTTGCCAGTGTCCTTTAAATAACCATCTATCATGGGAACTAATAGAGTGAGAACTCACCCACCACCCTGCCCTCAGGGAAGGCATTAATCCATTCATGAGAGATCCACCCCCATGAACTAAATAGCTACCAGCACTGCCACATTGGGGATCAGATTTTCACATGAACTTTAGGGGGGACAAACATATCTAAACTCTAACATTTTGCCCCTAACCCACTAAAACTCATCTTACTCATACAGAATGCAATCATTTCATCCCAACAGTCCAAAAAGTCTTAGCTTGTTATAGCACCAACTTAAAAGCCCAAAGTCCAAAGTCTCATCTGAGACCATAGACAAAACTCCTTCCAGCTGTGAACATGTAAAAATCAAAATCAAATTTATCTCCTTTCAAGATACAATGGTGGAACCAACATTGGGTACACATTCCCACTCCAAAAGGGAAGAACAGGCCAGAAGAAAGAGAAATGGGCCCCAAACAAATCCAAAACCCAGCAAGGTAGATATTAAATCTTAAAGCTCCAAAATAATCCACCTCATCAGTTAAGTTTTATCAAGAGATTGTAGCAATTCATTCACATCTTCAGGCTCCACTTCTAATTCTAGTGTTCTTGCTATTTCTACCACATCTGCAGTTCCTTTCTCCACTAATGCCTCAAATCTCTCAGAGTCATCCATGAAGGTTGTAATCAACTTCTTCCAAACTCCTGTCAATAACATTTTGACCTCCTTCCATGAATCACAAATGTTCTTAATGACATCTACAATGGTGAATACTTTCTAGAAGATCTTCAATTTACTTTGCCCAAATATATCAGAGAAATCACGACCTATGGCAGGTATAAGCCTTACAGAACGTATTTCTTAAATAATAAGACATGAAAGTCAAAAATACTCCTTGATCCATGGGCTACAGAATCGATGTGGTGTTAGCAGGCATGAAAACAACATTACTCTCCTAGCAAATCTCCATCAGAGCTCTTGGGTGACCAGGGGCATTGTCAATGAGCAGTAATATTTTGAAAGGAATCATTTTTTCTAAGACGGGTCTCAACAGTGGCCTTAAAATATTCAGCAAACCATGCTACAAACAAATGTGCTGTCCTTCAGCCTTTGTTTTTCCATTTATACAGCACAGGCAGAGTACATTTCGCAGAATTCTTAAGGTCCTTAGAATTTTCTGAATGATAAATGAGCACTGGCTTTAATTTAAAGTTACCAGCTGCATTAGCCCTTAACAGGAGTTAGCCTGTCCTCTGAAGCTTTGAAGCCAGGCATTGACTTCTTCTCTTCTTTAGCTATGAAAGTCCCAGATAGCATATTTTTCCAATAGAAGGCTGTTTCATCTACACTGAAAATCTGTTGTTTAGTGTAGGCACCTTCATCAGTGATTTTAGCTGGATCTTCTGGGTAACTTGCTGCAGCCTCTACACCAGCACTTGCTGCTTCACCTTGCATTTGTGTTGTATTGAGATGGCTTCTTTCCTTGCACTCCATGAACCGGCCTCTGCTAGCTTCAAATCTTTCTTCTGCAGCTTCCTCACCTCTCAGACTTCATAGTATTGAAGGGAGTTAGGCCTTGCTTTGGATTAGGCTTTGGCTAAAGGGAATTCTGTGGCTTATTTGATCTTCTACTCAGACCACTAAAACTTTATATTAGCAATAAGGCTAATGAATAAGTGTGTTCTCATGAATAGCACTTTGAATTTCCTTCAAGAACTTTTCCTTTGCATTCACCACTTGGCTAACCACTTAGTGCAAGAGGCTTAGCTTTTGACCTGTCTTGGCTTTTGACATGCCTTCTCCACTAAGCTTAATCATTTCTAACTTTTGATTTAAAGGGAGAGACCAGCAACTTTTTTTTTCGTTTAGACACTTAGAAGCACTGTGTGGTTATTAGTTGGGCTGATTTTAATACTGTTGTGTCTCAGGGAATAGAGAGGATAGAGGAGAGGGAGAAAGATGGGGGAACAGTTGGTTGGTGTAGCAACCAGAGCAATTTATCAATTTTTATCAATTACGTTCTCTGTTTTATATGGGTGCAGTTCATGGCACCCCACAACAATTACAATAGTAACATCAAAGATTATTGATCACAGATCACCATAGCAGATGTAAGTAATAAGGAAAACATTAAAAATATTGCAGGAATTACCAAAATGTGACACAGATACATGAACTGAGCACATGCTATTGA
Source organism: Galeopterus variegatus (assembly GCF_000696425.1). Taxonomy (NCBI): domain Eukaryota; kingdom Metazoa; phylum Chordata; class Mammalia; order Dermoptera; family Cynocephalidae; genus Galeopterus; species Galeopterus variegatus. Next base: position 313,565 of record NW_007727830.1, on the reverse strand, counting down.
AAAATTGGTGCCAATAGACTTGCTCAACAGAGGGTTGCCACAAACCTTCGATTTGTAAAAAACACTATATCTGCACAATGCAATCAATCAAAGTACAATATAACAAGGTATGTCTGTAACCTGAAAAGTTACGTAATACAGTATTATCATTCTCAGTTTGAAGAATTTTTTTTTCTGTTGTTACTGTGATTAATTTGAAGTAATGACGATATTCACTGGAATTAAAAGTTCTGACTAGTTTTACTATTTATGACAGAGTAATATATGGATTAGCAAGGGGATAAGAAAAATGCGATGAAAACAAATTCCTGGTCAACCTCATTAAGTGACCAGAAAGTGTCATTTTAAGTAAAGAACAAACTTAATCTGAATACCAGGTCTTCATGCCCAATCCATTATTATGACATACTTAAAAAATGTATATGTATATATGTAAACTTAAAGGACTTTTTGTTTTGAAAACTGCATAAGAACTGCATGAGGATTTGTCAAGCTTCTTTAGTGCCTAGATTCAACCAGAAGTATTCCAAACAAAGGATGAGAATTTCTGAAGATTTAGACTTTCATTTTTGGGTTTGACTTCCTTTGCCCTAAATCAGAGACCAGCACACTTTTTCTGTAAAGAAGGAGAAAGTAAAGATTGTCAGCTTTGTGACACTACAGTTTTTTTGAATCACTGTCCTCTGCCATCGTGTAAAAGCAGCCACAGACAGTACATAAAGCAAGGGTGTCGCTGTGCTTCACTAACTCTGCTCACAAAACAGGAATCAGGTTACATCTAACACAGAGACGTCCCTTTTTATATGTTCCTCAGAAAGAACCATCAAATCAAATTTGAACAATCAGAACAAAAGTTATGTTTTTGTGGACACTTAAGGAAAATCATATAAATTGAAGAATATATTTGCAAAGTGAAAAAAATGTACACTTAAAAGAAGTGTCTTTGAAGTCACATAATCTTCAAACTGACTGATGATATTACTAAAATAATTAAGGGATTCTTCAGTTTGTCTTTAGAAAGAAGTGCAGACGTTGGAAATGTCTGGTGTGACAGATATACATTACATGTAAAGATTTAAACACACAGACAGTGTGACCTGCCCAAAGTCTCATAGTTGATGGGAGCCAAGCTAAAATCCAAATGTTATGTCCTCTGCTCTTGTTGCCTTTAAATATCATAGCACTACCATTTAAATATTAAACTCACAGCTTTATGGTATCAGCAATATCTCTACTTTCTGGCCTTTGTGGTTAAACATCCAGGGAAATGTAAATTACATTGGAAGGTGTGCAAATGAGTTAACAAAGCACTTTTGTGACTTAGGTAATGCAGGCACTTTCCCTTTCACAAGTCTTTTCTCCAAGGACATGAAAAAGACAACCCACTGAAGATTATGTACAGTTATTAAAGGGAACTATCATTAAAGGTAAAGTATAATGATTAAAGAGAACAAATCACAAGCCTACTGCACATAAGAAACTTGCCTTTCATGTAATATTTGCATCCAAAGGGCAAAGATATACAGAAGAAAAATCTAATCCTGTTGAACAAAGTGAAGCCAACTCTATGACCAAAAATGAATACTGGAGTGTACCACAGGCCTGCCCAGGTTCAAGGAATAGGAGGAATAGATTCGACCTCTGGATGGGGGGTGACAAGGGCACACAGCAGAAGAGCATGTGGGTGAAAGATATTATTGCAGTCACCTTTGGAAAACGCATGCTGCTACAGAGAACATGCCCGAATAGGTCATTTAATTGTAGCCATAGTAATAGAGATACATTTGTGAATTACATGTCTGCGAGAAAAAATTTTCAAAAATAGGAGGCTATCATTCACATTTGAGAATGTCATGAGAATATTTTAATATACTGACTTACCATGTACAGAGAATTTTTGTTTGTTTTTCTTTAATCTTTTTTTTTTTTCCTTTTTGTCTTTTTTTGTGACTGGCAGCGGATCGCAACCCTCAGTGTCGCGCCTGTACCGGACCGGGACCGGCAACGGGATCGCAACCCTCGGTGTTGCTCCCGCACCTCGCTCAGCCAGTGAGCAGGAACCGGTCTGTATGTGGGATCCGAACCCTCGGCGGGAGCGCCGCCGCGCTCCCAAGTGGCACACTGTAGCAGTGCGCCACCGGGCCGGCCCTTTCTTTAATCTTTTAAATTGCATTGTACTGACATCGAAAACATTTAGGCAGAAAAAATACAATATATTCAAAGAGTTAAATGAGAAATTATAATCATGCAGCTTTTATTCTTGAGAATATTTGAGCTCAAGTTAATAGTGCTCAATACTCCAAATCTCTCATTGCATTGTGATTATCCTATCTGTTGTTATTAATATAACATCATCATATTTATTTTATAATTGTATGTTACAAATATATAATTACTGTAATTTAACTTCTCTATAAAAATGTAATTTAAAAAATTATCTTGGTTATTTAAATGCATGCTAATCAGTAAGAAATTACTTAAGTAAAACAAGAAAATTGACAGAAGAAATAGAAAATAAACTTCTGGAGAAGGATAATTTCAGAGACTAATTACATCTCCAAAAATAAACCATAAATGCAACTAATATAAAGACCTTTTCCTT
>NW_007727830.1:309753-310785 GCF_000696425.1 Galeopterus variegatus | reverse complement strand
AATTTAAAAAATTATCTTGGTTATTTAAATGCATGCTAATCAGTAAGAAATTACTAAGAAAAACAAGAAAATTGACAGAAGAAATAGAAAATAAACTTCTGGAGAAGGATAATTTCAGAGACTAATTACATCTCCAAAAATAAACCATAAATGCAACTAATATAAAGACCTTTTCCTTTCCATTCAGCTTTTAGATGTGGCCAGAATAGGTCCAATATGCAATGTGAACCCTATCCACATAACACTTCTGTTCCTATATTCAATTATTCATTCAGTAATCCATTCACTCTCTCATACATCTGATGTACGTTTTCTCCTCATAATTCTGTCATGAATAGTTACAAGTGAAAGAGTCAGATATTAATCAAAACTTGTTTCTGACCTTGAGATGCTTACTGGCTCGTTTGCAAGGGATTTATTTACCCAAATAACAATTATTCAAATTGAAAGGTATATGATCATTTTAAAAGACAAGACAGATACGGTCACTTAACTACTTAAAACTAATTCATGGTTTCCCGATAGATTTATCAAAATCTCTAGCCTTGGCCCAGACAGCCTTCCACTGTTGGGCTACTCCTTAGCTCAGTGACCACACCATCTTCCCTGCTGTTCTGTGTCTCCTGCTGCAGCCAGGGCGAAAGTGTTCGTTCCCAAAGGTGGTAACTCCATCTTGCCTCGTCCCTTCATCCTTGCTGTGTTCTTCTGCCTAGAAAGCAGGCTCCTACTCCCCACCCTAAGGCCCACACAGGTCAGAGATTCTTGGCAGAATGTTTTTTGTACAACTTCAATGTATATCTAAAAAAACCATATCACAAATAGACCATATTTTTAATAGAAAAACAACCAATGCAATTATGACCAAAAATTTCACAGCAAATTAAGTCATAGTCATGATTAAAAATGTTATAAAAATCAAGGATCTATCCACAATAAGTCCCCATTAGCATTTTAATGCATGCTGAAATACTGTCGCAATCCCTTGTTTAATCAATGTATAGATTAAGTTCTTGATACAAAAATACAATTTTC